>NW_020539725.1:14787472-14817090 GCF_003426905.1 Ctenocephalides felis | reverse complement strand
GGGGGTCAAAAAATCCTTAAAAACTCGCTCGCATGATTAATGGATGTCGTCTCCTAAACTGATTATTTTTTGTTTCGATCTTTTTAAAACACATTAAATCTAAATAATTTAAAATAGTGATGATGGTGTCAAATAGTATCTGATTCAGATATTTTCCAATAAAAACTAGAAGTTTTATATGGTTATATGCTTTTTGAAAGATGACAAGAAGTCATCGATCAAAATGGGAAATACATTATACAGGGTGCCCCATACCCAGGCCTTGACGTCAGACTGAATCTCTTGTTATGAGCTTTAAGTGCCTAGAGCTTTGGTGAATTTATCATCATTTTTCGGCTGTTATGGTTAATTTTTACTAATTTTCTTCATTCAAACTTTAGAACCGTTACCATGAATAACATTTCTAGGACCACAATCAAAAACATTAATACAATCTGTTCGCGCCAAATCAAAGCGTGCTATATAATGATATAAACAAAATAAGAATCAATACAAAATTATCATAAAAAGTCAATCAATACGATATTTAAAAACATTGAAATTATTGTAAATACAATTATAATTTGTAATTAATATAAAACAAACACATAAAATTATAATTAAAGTGTTCTACAACAAATTAGTCCTTCAAAATTCAATCAATCAAACATCAAAAAAACCGCAGGTTTTCGAGTATTAAGACTTTTTGTTGAACTCTATAAATTTAAATTTTTTAAATTTTTTAAAATTGCTCGACATTAAGATTTTTTTTTAAAAAAAATAATTGCACTAAATTCTGTTGACAATACTATCACCCCGTTTCGGCTAGACGTCAAGGTCTGGAACACCCTGTATAAAAAAATGTTTAGTTCCATGCAGTTTTTTCTCTGATTTTCTAACGCTCTTACTGCGTTTCTAACCTGATGTTCAAAATTGGAGTAGGTATAATAGTCCAGTCATTATAGTAAGTTCGTCTTGGAATTCGAGATACTCAGCTGTAAGTCTGTAAATACTTGTATATTGACACCTAAAGTTGTCTCAAAATCTACATATGGTAGGGTGTCAATACCATATGTAGGTTTTGAGACAACTTTAAGGGTGTCAATATAACAAGTATTTACAGACTTACAGCTCGAATTACGAGTTATCTTACCTATTTTAAGCTCAATTGACTGGACTATAAAATATTTAGATCAAGTTGTTCATAAATTTTATTTACACGGCCAGTCATATTTAAACGGACATTAAGAACAGTCTTTCCTAATGTATGAATCATATCGATCTCCGAACGCTCTATTCCCAGCTTATGCAATTTCAATTACTGCGCCTTGTCAATCGATCGAATGCATTGGCTTCACCATTACATAGGTGAGCCGTGCGATTGATTTTGTAAGATGCTATTTGACGTTCTGCTTATTTCTTAAGGCTCATTAATACGTAATGCCAGGTGAGTTTCGTTTACTCGACAGGTGTGTGTTGGTGGAAGAATTAATAGATCGTTTGTGAAGAGATCTTTTTCCAATGGGTAGTTGATGATATTGATGCCTAAGACAATACGTTGGCGTATGGTAATTTTAATTTTGGTCACGGTATGATCAACAATATTATTTATAATCTTACAGTACAAATAAGAAGATAATGCAATGATGTATCCATGATCTTAACTAATGCCATCTCACTTCATTGAAAAGAACAGTAATAGTCATTATTCGAAAATTTTGTTAAATATTCTAATAAATAGCTTAATTAACTGGAATATAATAATATTTCAGCAATATAAGAAGATTCAAGAATATTGTATTTCAATCTCAAGCAAAACCGCCTGGAAATCTTGTTGTTAGTGTAACTCAAAGTTTACTGTTTGTTGGAGATGAAATTTAGTAAACCAACTGTTCAATTCAATATAGGATAACAAATATCTGGTTTGATACTTAAAAGATATAATCCTTGATTTCAAGCGAGTTTAATCACTCCGATGACATAAATTTTATTTCAAACCATACTTTAACCCTGTATTACTATTATGGTGTCTAAAATAATTGAAAAGCTTAAGACACACTGTTAAGTAATCGCAAGTTATAGTAATCGCAAAAAAATCGAAAATAATTTTTTTATATATCTTTTCGTTTCAGAGGTTTCTGAACATTTTGGCATACCTTAAAAAAATACATGTATGTGTGTGTGTGCGCGTGTATGTGTATGTGTGCGGATACAAATTTTCATCGACGATTTCGGGAACACGGAAAAAGCGATTTGAATAATTCAAAAAACATTCGATTCGTATTGATAAGGAGACGTGCTGATTAGTTTTTGGTGAAGGCAGGTCTAGCCGTTCCAATGATATGGGGCAAAAAGTGCCAAAAACGGTAACTCAGTTTTTAAGAGAACGGAGCGTCTGATTTGAATAAGTCAAAAAACATTTCACTTGTAATGGCATTTCACTTGTAAGGTGAAGAATTGATCAAATTTTTATGAAGGCAGGTCTAGCGGTTTCGGAGATCTAACGAAAAAAGTAAAAAAAAATGCCATTTGGCGGTCAAAAATGAGCATTAGACATATGCACATCAAATTATCAGATATTTTATAGAGGTTTTAACAATAAGTATAAATTTTGTTTACATTCCTATGGGTTCCGTACCAATGTTTACGCGTTAGATGGCGACGCGGCGCTTACGCGCTTCGATATTTCGTCTTTATGCAGTTAAAGCAGTACGATTACTTTGAAAAAAAGTTCAGAATTTCCAAAATATTTCAAAATAAATGATGTAAGATAGAATGATTTAATATGGTTCGAAATTTTATTAAAAGTTTCAAATCATTGATCAACTTTTATTGATTATTATTGATTATTTTTAATTACTCGAATTTTGAATTGCGGTACGGGAAGTTCCAGCAATTTGCCTTAAGGCACGGTGCCTTAATTGCCTTAAGACAGAATTCCTCTTACAGCTAGTTTCGTTTAAAATTACTCAAGTTATTAATTTTGTTTGTAATTATGGCCGTGCCCAAATATTTAATATCTCTAAGTGTGCTATATTTGTACCAAATGCTTTTAGTTTATTTGATCGCACCTCAATTCCTAAATCGCGCTATTAACACAAACTAGTTCTGTATTATATCGGAAGAACATTATCTGGCTATACCCTAGTTTAGTTTTTATCAATGCCGATGCATACAATGCGATAATAAATGGGTTCTTATTGGTATAAATGACCTCATTCGGTTGAGTGGATTGGATCTAATCAAACTTTCGCATAGATCAATATATTGCAAATACGAATAAATAATCGAACCGTACTAGGCAGTCTGGTAATTTGACTTCCGCGTTTTTTATAATCTGTGGATAAAAATAGTAATTTGTTTTGGTTGTATTAATTTCCTAGTAGATTAATCTTGTAGAGTTTTTCTGCATTTTATTTTTAGTATCAAATGGTTGTTTTATCTACTCTAACAGTGATGATGTACTTTTAACATCCCTTGATAATCGCATAATATCAAAAATGAAAATTGTTGCTTATCTTTGTTTCAAAGGTTTCTGAACATTTTGGCATACCATAGAAAAAGCGAATATATATGTATGTGTGTGTGTAGGGATACAACTTTTTGTCGACTTTTTTCCGATTAGCTGTAATGAATTATGGAAAAATTATTCGATTCCTATTGATGGAGAAACGTGCTGATTAGTTTTTTTTTTACAAAAGTTGGTCCAGCCGTTTCGAAGATACGGGGTAGAAAGTGCAAAAAATGGCAATTCAGTTTGTGAGAGAACGAAGCATCTGATTAGATTGATTCAAAAGACATTCGATTCGTATAGACGGCGAGAAGTGCTATTAAAATTGCACATTAGTTTTTGACAAAGACAGCCTAGCCGTTTCGACCATGCAAAAAATACAAAAAAAAATATATTTTTTTAAGAAGACGGAGCAACCTATTTGGATGATTCAAAAATTACTTTAATTGTGTTGACGGAATGAAGAATTCATTAGTCATTGCATTCTTGCGAAGGGAGAAGTCCGGCGGTTTTGGTGTACAGGAATAAAAATTAAACTAGCTGTAAGTGGAATTCTGTCTTAAGGCAATTAAGGCATCGTGCCTTAAGGCAAATTGCTGGAACTTCCCGTACCGCAATTCAAAATTCGAGTAATTAAAAATAATCAATAATAATCAATAAAAGTTGATCAAAGATTTGAAACATTAAATAAAATTTCGAACCATATTAAATAATTCTATCTTTTATTTGAAATATTTTGGAAATTCTGAACTTTTTTTCAAAGCAATCGTACTGCTTTAGCTGCATAAAGACGAAATATCGAAGAGCGTCGCCGTCTAACGCGTAAACATTGGTACGGAACCCATAGGAATGTAAACAAAATTTATACTTATTTATTGTTAAAATCTCTATAAAATATCTGATAATTTGATGTGCATATGTCTAATGTTCATTTTTGACCGCCAAATGGCATTTTTTTTTTACTTTTTTTGTTAGATCTCCGAAACCGCTAGACGTGCCTTCATGAAAATTTGATCAATTATTCATCTTGTCAATACAAGTAAAATGTTTTTTGAAATATTCAAATTGGACGCTCCGTTCTCTTAAAAACTGAGTTACCGTTTTTGGCACATTTTGCCCCATATCTTTGGAAAGGCTAGAGCTGCTTTCACCAAAAACTAAACAGCACGTCTCCTTATCAATACGGATCGAATGTTTTTTGAATTATTCAAATCGCTTCATCCGTGTTCCCGAAATCGTCGACGAAAATTTGTATCCGCACACATACACACACACACACACATACACACACACTTACATCCATTTTTTCTAAGGTATGCCAAAATGTTCAGAAACCTCTGAAACGTAAAGATATATAAAAATAGACACAGGTGAACAGGCAGACCGATAGGTAAGAAGATAGAAAAGTAGAAAAGATGGGTGATAGGCAAGTAACACCAAGACAGGTAGACAGGTGCCGAGAATCAAACCATAATTGATTGAATCGAATATTTACTCTAATTAAGATGTTTATGCAAATTGCTTCAATGCAAAATTTCACTTACAACTATTTACTTGCAAGAACTTGATAGAAAGTATTATTTTTACTTAACTACTATTAAACATCTTTTCAACTGCATTTTCAAGTGAAAATGAATATCACTACTGTTTGCTATCAGGTTGTACCAATCGCAGGTTTAAACCTGGGACATAGTGTTCCAGGTTCGATACCAGACGCTTACACCAGCGTTACGATCAAATAAGCAGTCTCTGCCTTAAAATACAACCAGTAAAAATCAAAATCATTTTTGTAAGAGATCATTTGCCAACGCATACGATCTCTTCACACGCAACAAGGGAAAGATAGCTCCAAGTGTTTGGACGTGAATGTAATTACCGAAGGCCAGGTCCTTGGCTCGTTCTGATATGATGTACTTCGTCATATAACTGCGAGTAGAATGACTCATTTTATACTTTGCTTTGCTCATAAAAACGCCACAATTTCATTATCTTTACTATTGTACAATGTGAAATATTCTTTATTGAGAGTCAAACTGTTATTAGGTTCTGTAAAGGTTCGAAGCTAATATACATGTATAATATGACCTAGAAAGGCAGATAAAATGGAAATAATTTCAGGTTATCAACTGTTCAATAGTGTTTGATTTGGAAATATATCAACGGCTTATATTCTTGATTATTAATGAATGATTAAAAAGTATATTTATTGTGAAAATGGAAATTATATAGTTAACACATTCAAAAATTTTGAAGAGAATATAAAAGCTTTGCTTGAATGGTTAACATAGATAGTTTGATGTAGAGAAATGCAAATGATCCTTGTAAATTCTTAACATTGGTAAGGCAAGCTAAATTTTGGTAATAAGAACTATGCATATTGCTGAGATTTCTATAAAAAAAATCCCATAAGAAGAAAGAGAAGTTTGTTTTCGCGGAAAATCCCACTTGCTAATTTTATGTGTTTTCGACGTTTCAAGTCTAACTTTGTATAGCGATAAATTCCGTAGTCTGAAATAACATAATAATATATTATAGGCCTACAATAATCGGTTGAATTATAATGATTCATCAAAGTTAATAATTTCCTTGCGCTTTGGCGATTCTAATCAGAATCTATGCCGAACTATATATACGTTTATCTATATATGTTTTGTGTTTCGTAGCTAGCTACTGATTACAGTTGACGTCCACATTTAAATAAAATACATTTATAAACACGAAATATGTAATATAAAATTTTACAAAAAAAATCATTTGAACAATTATGGATATTATGAGTAAGTTTGAAGACTTCGATTGGAAATCGCATTTAGTATTGTTTTAGTTGAAATTTTACCTAAATCGCTGAATCTAAATTCTTATTGATTACGTTTATTATGTGTGCGTATCGGGAAGTTTTACCAAAATCTTTGGTTTAGGACGTTTTTTTTAGTAATTCACATCGGTTTATCCGTTTCTCATTCTCACATACTCACACATATACCAAAACATTGAAATGAAAAGATATCAAAAAGGGATCATTCTCATTTTTTTGTTATTACTTACTTATCGAGCTATTACTATAGCTTGCTATACTTATTTCAAAATCAATATATTTTAGTTAGAGCAAGGTTGGGTTTTGTAAAAAGCTTTACAGATTTTACTGAACTACTTTTGATTTGTAAAACTACTGTTAAATGTGTGATATGTTTTTATTGCAGAATAGATTTAAAATAAATCAAATTCTTTATCATTGCATAGGTTATAATATAGATGATTTTCATTGACCTACATAATTTATTTCAAATCTTAAAGCAGCCGTTAGTATAATAGCATTTTCTTCCTATAGTCCTTATATAGTACTATTATATACATTAATAAACACCTCTAATTACCTTAATAAATTATTCCCATATTAAATCGTTGTATATAATTATTATCAAAAAACAATTAATTCGCATTGTATATATATGTTTATGTAATAAAGTGAAATTTTCCATTTCAAGCAAAATCTCTCTCATAAATATATAATGTGAAAAGAATGTAACAGGTGCGATTTACACGCATTCATTAATGCCTCACAAAACAGCTCAGCAAGCAAAATATGTGAATTAATTAATTGATCAAATATTTCAACATGTGACTATTTAAAAAAATATTTGTCGCGACAAATTTTTTTTTAAATTTTTTATAGATATGCTAAATTATGTAATTTAAATGATTGGTTATAATAGAATGTTACTTAAGAATATTTTGTAAATGATTAATATTGAAGATTGACACTACGTATTAAATTACATTAAATAAAGTACCGTTTTATTTTTACACAAAAGAATTATTCGAAACCTTATAATAATATATAGTGCGGTTCTTACCCAGCAATTTTTCTTCAAAATAAAGATAGCAAATCTCTTTATAGTATATCATGTATTAAATACAAATATTAAAACCTATTTTATAATATTATGTATTTAAATTTATATAAAAATTATACTGAACAATGAAGAGCATGATGAGGACAAAGTGACTCCTCTTGCTCATCATAAAATTAAGAGATATAAAAAATTAAACTTTGAACTATTTGAATATAAGAGTCAAAGAGTCATAATGTCATAATATATATAGTCAAAAATTATTGCTTGGGTCTAACAATAAGTATAAGTTATTAACTCATATTACTTTTAGACATATAATTAAGCCTACTCTCGAATATTTGATCCATCAGATGACCATCTAAGAAAATTTAAAATCTGTTAGATAAAAACATTTAATTATATAAAATTATATAAATGTAATTATTATTTGTTTCTTTTTATTAATTATATGTTCAATATTGAAAGTTTACAACTGAGTATCTTCTCATTAGATAAATTTTATATCCATATTTGGCACAATGTCTATATATGCTTAGATAATTAAATTTCTATTGTAAAAGTTTGTACGCGATGATTAGCATAAATAATGTGAATTGTTGATAAAAAAATAAATTTATTGTACACGATTAGAAAATTGAATGCAAAGTAGAAAATTAAATACAAAGATAATGAAGAAAGTGCAAGTATATTTGTTTGTTTCGAACGATTTTGATGATGAAGTCAATATAGCGTGTTGTTTGCTTAGGTGCATTTTTTGATTAATATAATTCTGCGGATGTTTAGTTTGCAATCAAAATAAAAATGGATTTATATTAATTATTCATTATGTTATTTAATGGATTTTTGTTTACTTTTCAATCCCGGAAAAAGCGAGCGAAACCGTTTCATTTACCGCAAGATTGAAAATATTTTTTATTGTTAATAAATTGGAAAGTATCATGATTATAAAGAAAATGAGTGAAATAAAGTAAAATAAATAAAAACTTGTAATTCCGTACAATAATAAAACCTATTGTTCTATTTAATTTCTTAACAACATATTCTATTAATTATGGATAATTACTGAATGGATTTTTGATTGTCTACAATTGGTAATTGTTTACAAGCTATTTTAGACCATATCTTTTATCATTTTTAATTTTCCGTAGAGTAAATTATAGTAATGGGCCAAAAATTGAAATTGAAAATTCCTCAGGCATACCTCAGAAAGAATGGATGTGTTTGTGTGTATGTGTGGAGGCAATTTTTCGTCAACTATTTCGAGCATTTGGGTGAACCGATTTGAAAAATTAAAAAAAAGTCGATTCCTATTGATAGGGAGATGTGTTGATTAGTTTTTGGTAAAGGCAGGTCCAGCGCTTTCGGAGAACCGAGAATGATTTGAAAGAACTAAGCATCCGAATTAAAAAACTTTCTGCTTACGTTGACAAAACGAGTGCTTTGTGAAAGATTTTTTTATTATTGATTTTAAGAAAAAAATTTTTGAATATCGAAAGATAATTCGGATTTTAATTCTACTTCTAATTCTAGCTAAAGTTCTAAACATTACTTATAATATTTCAAATATTAATAATAATCTATTTGAAAACATTTAATATTCTTCGAATATTTCATTAAGGTACGGGAAGTTCCAGCAATTTGCCTTAAGGCACGATGCTACTAGTTATTTATATATTTTCTGATTTAATAAAGTAGGATGTTATGTGGAGGATATCAAAGTTTTTTTTACCTTGGAAATTTTCCTTGGTTACTATAAATAAATAAAATTGCACAATATGAATAAATATAAGAAAGTGAATACATGATACACCACTTTGTTTGATGTTAAACTGACTGTTTATAATTCTTGTATTTAGTCATCGAATTGTAATCCAAACTTTTAACGATGATTCTTAGTTACATTTGGTTTTATCATAAACAGCAGTTTATATTTCTTATGAGATATAGGGATTGAGGTTCCCCAACGATTGCTCTATATATATTTGATATATTCTATTATATTAGAATATTCTGTTATATTAGATTATTTCTCTAATAGTGGTAATATATGTTTTACTTGGTGCATAAGTTTTGCTGATGCAGCAATGTCGGGAAAGAGATACTTTCTTTAAAAATAGTGCTCTACATACTGCTGATCGAAGCAGGTGACTTTTTATTGGAAGCCCAAAGTTCTAACTAAGCCATGATAAGCCTAAGTGTCTAATTTGTTGAGCATTTTGTCATTAGACAAGGTTAAGGTCTTCTCTGTTCTCTGATCACCAATGGAGTATGCAATTGCCACTTAACAAATGTTTTCTTCTGAAAATATTTTTTGTATTCTTAAACATATAAAGAGCAGCTAAAAATTTCTGACGGAAAAGGAATTTCATAGATATTGGTTCGATCTATTCATTCAGTGTTTTTTTTTAAATATCCATAATAAATAAATTAAGAACCTAAATATATATTCCAACAATTGGATACATTCATTCATTGGATGAATTCATTAACGGGACGGCTATGTGATGTCATATCGTACACATTTATCATAACCGCTACATTAGCATGTAATTTTTAATTGTGCGATGCCCATTAATTTTCTTGTGTTTTTGATTCGAATTCAAAATAACGGCGTCTCTGAGGCGTTGAAGTTTTGTGTTCCTTGCAGTTTACCATGCGTTCGTTCTTCTTCCGATACAAAATGATATCGAGCTAGTAGAAACTATATTACAAGTTCAGTTTTTGAAGATTTTTACATAAGTATAAAATTTATAATAATAGTGGGTCTAATATATTATTTTAACAAAACTCTTGGCTTGGCAATTAACTAATCCCTAGTGCCTGTTTTAAAATGAGATTCTTCAAAGCTTCAATTTAAATTTTGTCTACTGTCAACTAAATATCGGGAATTGCTCATTTAAAATATCTTAAAACGTGCACATGTTAATATTGTATTGCTGAAATATTGGCACAACCGTCCTTAATACTTTTGCAGTTAACTTCCAACTATCAAACAAAGGCTTTATCTTAAATTTTATTTTTTGAACGGACTTTTGTGTGCCAAATCAATGAGCAAGATACAAAAAGTCTATAGTCTCTCTACTGGTTTATGAGTGGTGTAAGTCGTTTGCAGAAGGCTGAGAAGTCGGTGAAGATCTGATCATCCACCAACGTCTTTAATAAATCAAAACGTCACTAAAGTCAAGGAAATGGTGCTGGAAAACAATCATTTAGACTTGAAGGTAAATAAAGAATACTATTCGGGAGTTATCTATAGCGTCCACTGGTATATGAGTGATGTAAGTCGTCTGCAGAGGGCCGAGAAGTTTTTGAAGATCTGATCGGTGATCAACGTCTTCAGTGGATTAAAACGTCACCAAAGCTAAGGAAATGGGACTGAAAAACACTTCTTTAGGCTCTACGGTAAATAAAGAATACTATTTGTGACTTATTCGGCATTTGAGAGAGATTATGCGTAGGAAAAGTACCGATTGGTGGGAAGAAAACAGATGGGTCTGATGAAAACGCGTCATTGCATAAGGAACATATTGTGAATGCTTTTTTGACCAAAAACTTGTGAAATATCGTGAAACTACCACTGTATTTACCAGATTTATCTCTCTGGAAACTATTTCCTTGCAAAAAAACTACATTGTCATTTTCGAGATAAATAGCCATTTGGGTCGATAGATGCCACTAAGGAGAGTTTACCGAAGGAGCTGATGGCGTTTCCTTTAAGATTTTTAAAAATGCTTTGACGATTGGATTAATTGTTGGCATGTGTGCATCACTTTGTAAGGGTTATTCTGAGGGCGTCAAAATAAATTTTAATGCTGAGCAAGTATTTTCCGTATTATGAAACATACGGTATATGGTTGACAGTATGTAATAGCATAACAATGTACGGATAATCGCACCGTTGTATTAGTTGTAGTATTTTTCTCATACAACCTATATCTTTTACAGAATTTTATTACAACATAAGATTTACTAAAAATGTTTATTGCTTTGACTACGGGTGTTTTCGAAACAACAGTTAAAAGTAGAGTATTCTTAAATTGGAGTTTGCAATTTTCAATTATGTATTTAGTTTTTAAAAAATATTTACTGCATTATCCGATTTCAATCAAAAGTTGTCGAAAAAACTTCAATTACATTATTAATAAATTATCTTTTTCTATCTCTATGCCCAGTAGCTCTCCGTCAATATCATTTGCGCTGATTAATTAGAAATTGCGATTCATATAGCAGAGTTCCTCGTGCCATACATGTGCAACGTGTTAAAAAGTACTTATGTGTTTTATTGCATAACTAACGTTCTCTCTGAATCATGTTCCGTATTCTTCTAATGATCGATTCTTGAATTAATTGCCGAAGTAACGAGGTATATTATACAGGCAGTAAAACTATATCATTAGAATCGAATGAAATCGGAGCCCCGTTAATTTAAATACGCTAAGTAGTTAGCTCTTTAGAACTACCTACATGAATTGTGAAAAAAGGCGGAATTTCCGCTTTTCTAAGTATTTTTAGATGGTTTACGTGCTAATACAATTTTTAAATCAGATTGTTCGAATAAGTTTAGGCGCTATTTATAAGTACTGACGCACAAATAATGCAGTGTTGTTTACTAATAATAGTTACATTTTTTGATAAACATTCTATTTTATTCAATTATGAATAAATAAATTATATTTTGTTATTAAAAACTATAATTGCATCATATCACATATATTACATAGTAGAATATCAGTAAAGAAAGTTAAGTTCGGGCCGTTCAATGGTGATTTTCAGAACGTTGAAAATATGTCATTAAATAAAAGTTTGTTACATGAAAATAACGTTTAAATGCAAACTGTGCTACATTTTATTGCTTTTTTAATTCTGAAGATATAATTAAATGTGTGTATATATGATGTATAAACTGCTTTATCGCTCTATATTATTACAACATATATCTCTTTGCACACATATGATGCATACCGATTTCGTCTTCAATCATTCGTAAAGAGAATATTTTTCGTCTATACGTTTTTCGTTAAACTATATCTATTTTATTTTATTAATTTCAGCCGATTTTAATACAAAATCACAATACAATAAGGCAAAAGAAAAAGTACCTACTATAGATTTTTTACTATATTATTGTAATCTGTGTAGAAAGGCATTTAATAGTAGTTTTTATGACTAATGTGTAGGATTCAGATTTTAAAATATCTTTTTCTTTCTTTTATTCATTTATTATTATACAGCAATCAGAATAGTAATTACTATTTTAAAATATGAAGATACATAAAAAAACAAGTAATTTAGATTACATATTGACTTACTAAATCTAATAAAGGGATTTTCCAATCTAGCCTTGTACTTAGATGCAAATCTTCTGATTTAGAAACAATAAGAAATCTATTTTACATGTTAACTTGCTAAATCTAATAGAGTTTATTTTTCAAGTTTTTCAGAAATGTTTGACGACAGAAGGTCCTTATTAAGTTGATTTAGGTAATTTACTAATCTTGATTTGTAATTAGATGCAAGTCTTCTGATATCTTCTATCATCGTATAAAGAAAAAATAAGAAACTTAGATTACATGTTAACTTGCTAAATCTAATAAAGGATTTTTTTTGAGTCCTCTGGAGATATTTGAGGAAAGCCGGTCTTTATCAAGCTGATTTAGGTGATTTTCCAATCTAGGTTTATACTTAGATGCGAGTCTTCTGAATTTTCTGTCATAGTATACAGCAAAAATGAGAAATCTAGATTACATGTTGACTTACTAAATCTAATAAAGGGTTTGTTTTTTAAATCTTCTAGAGATGTTTGAGGAAAGCGGGTCTCTATCAAGTTGATTCAGTTGGTTTTTTAATCTAGTTTTATACTTGGATGCGAGTCTTCTGAGTTTTTTTGTTGTAGTATACAGAAAAAATAAGAAATGTAGATTACGTGTTGACTTACTAAATCTAATAAAGGGTTTGATTTTTGAATCCTCTGAAGATGTTTGAAGAAAACAGGTCTTTATCAAGTTGATTTAGGTGATTCAATCATGGCTTACATATTAGAATATGGGTAAAGTTAGATTCGGACCGTTCAATGATGAGTTTCAGAAAGTTAAAAAGATGTCATTAAATAAACGTTCGTTACATAAAAATAACGATGAAATGCAAACTGTGCTGATTTCATTTTATTGTTTTTATTAATTTTGAAGATATGATTAAATCTAATCTAGTCTATACTTGTTTTCTGATTTCTTCTGTAACCATATACAAGTTTGAAGTCTTAGTGGAGAAGCCAATTTGGGCGCCTCTAATATTATTTTTAAAAAAATATTTTGTAACTTGCTAATTGTCATATTGGGTTGGATGTCTATTTTGTCTTCAAGACTACTTTATGGACTAGAATCTTGTTATAAGTTGATGATTTAGACTTCCGACCCATTTGTATTAGATTACTTATTATATTTACATTAAAAAACACTATGTTTACATTTATTTTTGTTTGATTATATTCATCGAGAAGGTTTATTATTGTAATTGACATCATTTTTTTTTAATTGGTTTTTGATCTATTTAGGAGGCGAATATTATTTGCGAAATTTTCATTATATTTACAGTTAATCAGCTACTTTTTTTAAAAGAAAATTGTATATGTATAATTTTAGTGTTATAAGAATGTTTCATTGCACATGTCAATAAATAGCCGGCGCAAGCGAGCGACTGCATATGGATATGCAGATTCGAGAGAAATCAGTGAGAAATACAATTAGGTCAAATCGTATCTTTTATCATTTAAGACGTTTTCTCTTTGCCTGGAATACATATATAAAATGTCAACATAGAAAATAGATTATCTACCATTTTTAACTTTAATTTTACCATTATTATAACGGTACGTGATTTCTAACTTTAACAACTAACTGCCTTCGTGTTTTATGCGTTAACGGATTCTCTTTAAATAATTATATAGAAGATTGTGACAAAATGTCATCTGTGAGAGTATACTGGATTGTTATTTTTATGATTATACACAGAACACTTAGTTTGCAAATTAAGATAGTATGTTAGTCTTGAAATTTTGAGCCAGATTTTTGAGAGAGAGGATCTACCGATTTGAACCTATATTGACTGTTATAATTTTATATTAAGCATTTCTAAAATAAACAAGGTTACGACAAACGTTTTTTACAAGGGAATTAATGTATTTACTACAGTTCCATGCATTTGTAAAAATGTGTTATTTCGAATAACATTCGTTTATTATTTCATTTATCAATTGAATCATTTTTCTTATAAATAGATACAACGAGTGAACGATCTACAATTTTTTTTTATTAAAAATGTTAATAACACTATTGTTTATTCGATAGATGATTCTTAACGGTAATTGTTTGTAGTATGTGGGTTTTTTACATACAACTTTTATGTATGTCTTAAGACTGTTCAATATTTGATTGATGATCATTAATTTAGCATTTACATACCATATAGCATATATTTACAGCAGAAGTACTAGCTATTTAAAATGCAAAATTCTGTAATAGTGATGACTGATTTTTTTGAGGTTCATTTTAACTTGGAAACACATCGCTATCTATATTTACAAGTAAAAACTGATGTAACTACTGCTTTTCATCAGTCTGCCCAAATAAATATTCTGAAATACCACTAATCTAGAAGGTATATCAGGAATTCACATAGCACTACTTTCTTTATTCTATACTTTTTATTCTCAATTTTGAATTTGTGCACGAACTTCTCTTTTTATGCTGCTTTTTAGATGGCAATTCAATGGCTAGCCCTTGTCTTGCACCGCACCCCCCTCAATCTTTTCAATTTAATTTAATTTTGTAAATACTGAACTGATATTATTACACTACAAATTAATATGCAATATTATGTAAAAATATGAACAAAAACTAATTATTTTTTGTGTATTTTTTAATATCGTTATTTTCGATAATAGTATTCTAGAAACAGATGTACGTGCCCACTCTTAGAATATCCTGGCGCCCCCACAGGTTGAAAACCGCTGGGTTAACCTATCTATATTTGATAGATTTTCATTATTAAAATTCATCTAATACTGTGCATAAATTTTAATTATATGCAGCAATGCACTGATTTTTTTTAAATGTGTCATTATATATTACAGTTGCATAATATAGTTTTTAGAGTACATAAATTTTTGAATTTGAAAGAGATTGAATTGAAATGCAACTTAACTTAGTATTGCTATAAATTTATGCTTATTTGCATTGAATAATTTGTAGTAAAAAACTTTTATTTATTAACATGAATATAAATTTTAAGATGTCTGATAAATCTATATTTCAATAATTATATTTCTAATCCCGCTTAATGTTCGAAAATATTTAAATCTTTATCTCATAACAAAGGCATGATCTTGAAAGATCAAGATGATCGTGTCAATATTTAAAGATCTGGTTGAAATCTGACGATCGCGTGGATTGATATAATCAGAATTGTTTTTATATTTTATGATTCATATCACGTCATCATCTTTATCACGAACTCTATGGAAAGGAGCCGGTGGGTATTGGGTAAGATTTTCTATACCAATTAGCTTTTGCTTTGGTTGAACTTCGATTCGCTAACTTCTGAAAACTGTTACGAAATATTTGCAGAACTTATATTCTGTTCATCTTTATCTATTCATTCACACTAAAATGTTTGACAAATTGACTGTATAATCATTGACTTAATAAAAAAATTACATTGTATTATAAAATAATATTTTTTATAGAAATAGGTTGAAATCAACTTAGATGTGAGAATAATTGATTAGAAATGATTTTTCAAAACTGAAGTTGTCCGTTACCTTTCATCAATGTTTTTTATCTTTTTTATTATTGATTGCTCTTAATGTTTAATGTTTTATTATAAAAAGTAATTAGCATAATACGATGTAGAATAATATTTTTATAAAAATAGGTTGACTAAATTGATTTAAAAATATAATTATTAATTAAAATTGATTTTGTCATTCAAATTTTTCAATGAGATTTTCTTGTATTAGTCTTTCATATGTAAATTTTTGGTCGTGTAAGATCGAAAGCACAACATCGAACAATAAAATATTTCTATATTATCATTTTTTATTGTTGTTTAAAGTATAATCACAAAAATATATATGATAAAAAAATGTTAAGGTCATGACTATTATTAAAAATAGATTCGAAAAAAATTATCGGAGCCAAGACTGTAGCGGAGTTGATGGTATAGATAATTTTGTTCTGATTAGCGTTTTTTTTTTTGTGAATAATGATGTATGGAAAGGTTCATTCAATTTAATATGAGTTCATCATCGTTTAAATACTAATATTACAAAGTATTTTCCGTAAATTTGTATTGGTTTAAAATTGAAAATAACAGTATTATTTATTACATTATTTATTATGATGAAGCTTACATAGTCTTGACTTGTAATAAGCCATTACATAATAGCTAATAATTATCTAATTTTATGCTTAAAAATTCGTGTATAATATGAATAATCTGATAATAATTTCAGTCCAAAATTAACGAGTTCTGTCAAACCTTATCAAATCTTGTTTGAATTTCTTTCAATTAATGATGCAAAATTTACACTATGAAATATAATGAATTATGGTGATATTACTTCTCGAATATATTTTGTCAGGTTTCTTCAAGTGATAAGATTTTATTTCCTAAATTGTAATATTTTTTTGTGCGGTTAATCTTATTATTGAATTGAGGAGTTGGTCTCAATAGCTGGTGGAGATAAATATTTTTCGATTGGTCTCGCTAGAACATTTAGGCGCATATATTATTTTTATTTTATTCGACATTCTTTGTACTCACCGAGAATTTATTATAGTGATTTTAACATTCATTATTTTTAATGCCATATTCTGGGGATAATTCTCCGATAAAATGGAAATGTTATGTCACTGTCAAAAAGCTATGTATTTGTTTTGCGAGAAGGCGTTTTACATATGAAACCTGACCTCCAAAATGTACAAATGTCATATAACAATATTATCAAAAGTGCAATTTTCTGATGTAACTTTGATAACACATACTAAAGTCTAACTAAAGTCAAAATTATGACGCATGACGTTTGTGTGTTTTGGAGGTTAGGTTTTATGTGTGATAAAACGTCTGGTCGCTCAGGAAATACATGGTTTTTAACAAACTTTTTACGATTAGACTAATTTTGTTACAATGATTCGTCATACTCATTAAGTATCGCAGCAATGTTAAATATTTAAGTATTTATAATCAATTTTTCATACAAAGTTATGTTATTCATGGGAGCCAAGCAGCACGTTGCCATTTCAGCAATGCCTGACGCTTAAAATATAATAAAACAGTTTTATTAACTTCCCGTAGGGCAAGTTATAGTAATCGCAAAAAAATCGAAAATGAAAATTTTTATATATCTTTACGTTTCAGAGGTTTCTGAACATTTTGGCATACCTTAAAAAAATGGATGTATGTGTGTGTGTGTGTGTGTGTATGTGTGTGTGTGTGTGTATGTATGTATGTATGTTTGTGTATGTATGTGCGGATACAAATTTTCGTCGACGATTTCGGGAACACGGATCAACCGATTTGAATAATTCAAAAAACATTCGATCCGTATTGATAAGGAGACGTGCTGATTAGTTTTTGGCAAAGGCAGGTCAAGCCGTTCCGAAGATACGGGGCAAAAAGTTCCGAAAACGGTTACTCAGTTTTTAAGAGAACGGAGCGTCCGATTTGAATAATTCAAAAAACATTTCACTTGTATTGACAAGATGAAGAATCGATAAAATTTTCATGAAGGTAAGTCTAGCGGTTTCGGAGATATGGAGGAAAAAGTAAAAAAATGAGCCATTTGGCGGTCAAAAATGATCATTAGACATATGCACATCAAATTATCAGATATTTTATAGAGATTTTAACAATAAGTATACATTTTGTTAACATTTCTATGGGTTCCGTACCAATGCTTATGCGTTAGACAGCGACGCGGCGCTTACGCGCTTTATATTTTGTCCCTATGCAGTTAAAGCAGTACGATTGCTTTGAAAAAAAGTTCAGATCTTCTACAATATGTCAAAATAAAGAAAAAAAATTTTTTTTTCAAAAAAAAAAAAAAATTAAGAAAAAAATGTTTTTTAAAAAAAAGTAATTTTTTGTCAAATTTATAGTTTCTCAAAAATCTTATTTTTTCAAAGTAATTTTTTTCAAAAATGTTAATCGTTTTTAAAAAAAATAATAATTTTTGGTACGGGAAGTTCCAGCAATTTGCCTTAAGGCACGATGCCTTAATTGCCTTAAGACAGAATTCCACTTACAGCTAGTTTATTTTCATATTTCATGTTTCGATATGGTCGATATTGTTTTTGACATTTGACGAAGTTCGTGATGTGCACGCAAGTTGTCTTGACATTACTTACCGCCATATAAAAATATCTTTTGAATATTACTACATTATGTCACGATCACTGCAATGCGCGGTTGTTAGCAAAACGCCACTGTATCGTAGGGGGCGTTCTTTAATCACGTCATAGATTTTCTGGGGATTTTTGTCCCTCCTTTTCCCCCTGTTGATACTTAAACCTCCATCAAACATCACGTGTATTTTTAGTTACATAAAACTTCTCGAACAAATTTTTAGAATATACTAAAAAACTGTAAAATTTTGGATATTTTTTGTTGAAAACTTAGGTAATTACACGTGATATCTAACTAGACCACTCTGGTAATTCGTGATTTTTTGTCAAACCTCTCCCTCCCTCTAAAAGTCTCACGTGATTAATGGACGCCCCCTTAGCAGATTTTAGCATTGATAAGTTTTTTTTATCTTTTCGGTACATATTTGAAACATGTTGAAAAATCACTATTATTTCGAAAAGTATACAGATCTGAATAAATATCATATTTTTTCATTACCACGATAATATCAGAAAAATTTTCACGTGGGTCATGGTAACTTATTAGATAATTCGATAATTAGATAATTCGATAATAGTTTAAGTCAGTATCGAGGGAGCTTAGTGTATCAAAAAAAAAAAAAAAAATTAGACACAATTCCCCGAAAAACACTAAGCCAAGAAATTTTCAAATTTTGTTACTGATAGTCCTAGCTTTCGAAACATAATGCAAATGTATGGTTTGCGTCGGACATCTACGATCGTAGTCTTTTACCAAATATATGTCTGACATACCTCATGTAGAACTTCTTAGTGTCAGGCACGTATGACTTGCATGTATTTTAACATGTTAAAATAAAGTAAAATATCTCTATACATTTTCTGCATAAAGAATTAACTCTAATTCCAACTTGTAATTTCTTACAAGTAAGTTTGTAATTTTTTTTTACTTCTATTAAACAAGAAAATTAACTGAAGCTCTCATTTTACTACACTCTTTGTGTAATAATATACTAATAGTACTTATATCATGCACTTTTCAGTACATATACATTTTATATTTTATTTACTTGAACTTTAAATATAAATATATATTAAATATTTATACTTCTTTTATCATGCGTTTTGATTGTTATTGGACGATGAATGATTGTGACATCATGAATTCTAACGTAATATTGTTCTATATATTTCTCTGATATACCATTTAAATTTTGCAATTGTATTTTTATTATGATATTGATTTATAAATGTAGAAAAATTATCGATTGTTTTAAAATTTATGGTAACTTTCAAATCCAGTTCAATCTATCAGGCTGGGTTGGCACATATAACAAAGCAAAAATATGTACAATATTTTTGCAAATCTTGATTGTTTGAATTATTTATTTGTTTATTTATTACAAAAAGTGCATATGGATTATATATCTCATATTTTATTTACATTCTTCTAATATGACATTAAAGTCTTGATTAACAAAAATAAATTGTAACAAAAAAAAAAAAAAAAAAAAAATCTTCTAATATTTTACTCAAGTTTACTTTCACTTATAACCCATGTAACTTAATACTTCGTGTAATGAATGTTTATACACATTTTTGCAGTTTTGAGTAAAAGATGATCACTGCATTTTTTTCCTTTTATCAAAAACTTAAAACAATTACAATTTGTACCAATTAATTACAAACATTATACAGGTATAAAGTAGTTTCTTTGGACAAAAGTAGATTTGGAGAAAAATTTAAAGGTTATATATATATATATATATATATATATATATATATTAATTTGGAAATATGAACAAACAACACTCTTTTTGCACTAATTTATTAAATAATAATTTTCACAAACGTTTCGAGACTAGGTTTGTCTCATCATCAGTGTGTTATAATTAAGAAAATTTTAAAATATGGAAATCTAAATTAGCATGTTGTGTTTTTCATTACACGTCGTTCACTGCACGTTGTTCTTTTAATACCAATGTCTTCGGTATTCGTATTCTCTCCTACTTGAAACCACTTGAAATTGTAAAGTCACTCAATCAGATAGGAAAAAAAAAAGGATTAGGGTCCAGTTGAAAAATAGATGTCGTTAGGAGAAAAAATATTCTATGATGAGATGGTTTGTTTATAAGATTTGTTATACATTGTTGTAATTAAAAGTGTATGTACATCTATATATAAGCTACAAAGTATGAATGAGATTCAGGTATGTATCATGTAATATATTGGTATCTGTCCGTAAATTTACTGTGTTACTTGTATGGGCTATTAACATCGATTCTGCAATACTTCTTTTAAATAAATCTTGTTCATAATATAAAATGAGTGGATTATTGAAATCGAAACTATGGCTGTTAGAGATAGCGTGGTCTACAAGTGTACTTTTTTGTTGAATGTTATTATTCTTACTTTGTTTGCTTTGTAATTCGTGCTGTCTTAATCTTTTTTCTAAATTTTGGCATGTTTTGCCCAATATAAGATGACTCACAGTTCAAACAGTTTATTTTGTATACCACATCTTTTCTTTTTTTAATAGGTGTATTGTCTTTAATGTTTGTGTATATGTCTTGCAGTTGTAGTAAGGGTGACACGGATATGTTAATATTATGTTTATTAAAAAGCCTTTTAGATAAAAGGTGTAAATCTTTGTCTATATATGGAAAATTCACAAAACATTTATTTTCTGATACAGACAAGTGATTTGAGCAATGTGTGGTTATTGATTGTTTGTCTAATAAAAATTTAACTCTATTTTTAATTATTGGACTGATTATTTTGTAAGGGAAACTATTCATGAGTAATGTGTTAATGACTAATTTGATATTGTGATTATGAAATTTTGGGTTAGATAAAAGAATTGCATGGTCTACTAAACTGAGAACTGTGGATATCTTTATATTGAGAGGTGTAAAAGAATTAAAATTAATATACCTGCCTGACCAGCTATCTTTCCTGAACCAATTGGTAATGCAAATACCGCTGTCGTTAATGAGCTGAACATCAAGAAAATGTATAGAGTTATCTTTTTCTGATTCTTGTGTAAATTGTAAATGAGAATTATAATTATTAAATTTTTGAAATATGTTCTCTATATCATTTTTGTTAATTAATAGAAGCGTGTCATCGACATATCGAAAATATAGTAGTGGTTTGCAAATTGTAGAATTCAACACACTGTTCTCTAAATCTTGTAGTACTAAGTCTGCTAAAACGGGACTTAAAGGACTTCCCATAGGACATCCTCTAATCATAGTATAAAATTTATTATTGAATTGGAAATATGAGGCCTTCAGTAGTAAATCTATTCCAGAAATGAATGTTTCGAGAGGTAGTGAAGTGTATTCAACAATTTGCAACCATCTTCTCCTAATGGCGGTGATAACTAATTTATGTGGAATGTTGCTGAAAAGATTAATAACATCAAAACTAACGAAAGAAAAATTATGAGGGATTTTGAAGTCCTTTACGCGATCTACTAAACTGTATGAATTGTTCAAAAAATATGGCGAATTAATCGTAACATTTTTTAAAAATTTTGGAAAAGAATTTAGATAAATTATAATAAGGTGAATCAATGTATGAAACTATAGGTCTGAAAGGGCAGTTAGGTTTATGGATTTTGGGAAGGCAATAGAATTTAGGTACTAGAGGGTGTTGGATTTTTAATTTTAGGGCAATAGAATTGTTGATGTGACCTTTTTTTCCAAAAGATTGATGTATTTAAAAGCTTGTCTATGGTGGTAATTGTTCGGATCACTCGGTAACTCTTCATACATTGTTTTATCTTCTAAGATGTTCATTGCTTCATTTTCATAATTATCCCTTAACAGAATTACTGAAATATTTCCTTTATCAGCTTTACATAAAATTAATTGGCTATTCTCTTTTAGGAAGGTTTTTGCAGCTTTTATGTCCCGATGAATGTATGCTAGGTTATTTATTGAATTAATGTTTTGTTTATTATTCTTCAAAATCTTCAATAATTTTTGTATGAAAGTGACTCTGATGAAATTTATATCCTTTTCCGTTGGATTCTTAATCAATTTAAGTCCTGCTTCCAGACTACTTATGGTTTTTATTATGTCATTGTATTTTAAATGTTTTTTATGAATGGCAAATTTTGGTCCTAAGGCTAGAATATATTTTATGTTATCTGGTATAATTGTTTCTGTTTTATTAATGAGCCATTTGTTACAATCTAGTCCTACGTTTAATATTGAATGTAATTTGTCTCTATTTTCTATTAATTTCAATAATTTTTTTTGTTGTTTGGCTTTAAAATGATTGAATTTTTTATTATATTTTTTCAGTTCGAGCTTAAAGAATTTTTCATACTCATCTAATGCTAATATTTCTTGAATATCATGTTTAAGATTAACTATTGTTTTGTTCAACGAAATGATGTCTTTTTCACTGGTCGAAATTTCAAACTTCAATATTTTTGTTATGTACTATTTGTAAGCTATTTTGTAATTTGTGGTTTGTTTCATAGGGTGTATTTTTGAACGAACAAGTGTTGAGAATGAAATTTGGTAACACATTTTCATGCTTACATTTAATGAGAAAATTCCGCTTGTTAATAGTCTTCGCTAAGGTGAGATGCGTTGTCGATAGATGTTTACATCGATTTGCGGCTTCTGCTCCATATTTGTGTGCACTAATTTGAAATAAGATTGATCCATTTTGAAGTTCACGGAATAATATTACAAATGTATTCTGAGTGGATAATAGATATTAATTTGGAAATATGAACAACAACACTCTTTTTGCACTAATTATTAATAATAATTTTCACAAACGTTTCGAGACTAGGTTTGTCTCATCATCAGTGTGTTAAATAAGAAAATTTAAAATATGGAAATCTAAATTAGCATGTTTGTGTTTTTTCATTACACGTCGTTCACTGCACGTTGTTCTTTTAATACCAATGTCTTCGGTATTCGTATTCTCTCCTACTTGAAACCACTTGAAATTGTAAAGTCACTCAATCAGATAGGAAAAAAAAAGGATTAGGGTCCAGTAGGTATTAAAAGAACAACGTGCAGTGAACGACGTGTAATGAAAAACACAACATGCTAATTTAGATTTCCATATTTTAAAATTTTCTTAATTATAACACACTGATGATGAGACAAACCTAGTCTCGAAACGTTTGTGAAAATTATTATTTAATAAATTAGTGCAAAAAGAGTGTTGTTTGTTCATATTTCCAAATTAATATCTATTATCCACTCAGAATACATTTGTAATATATATATATAATTAATTAATTTATTTACACGTGTATCTCTATTATTAAAAGCATTAAATCGTTCTGAAATTTCAATCTATTTCAAGGTCTTGTTATTGTGTTTCGACATTATTTATCTCATCTCATTTCGTCTAATACAATTAAATCGTAGGTTTATTATACATCTTAAATACATTAATTATATAAAAATCATAACATCCATTGCCAGACTTATTACTATTGTTTCCATTTAAAGACAGCAAAAAATCAAATACAATACATCATGTAAACAATGGATTCATAACAAACTATCCGTAGTACAATTTCGTAAATTACAAACATTACCTAAAAGGAAACAAGCGGTGGAAAAAATAAGAGACTAATTGCGTTAACAACTTTTGGTTGGATTCATGTAACCGAAATGGCGTAAAATGATTTATTATAAAAGTCAGAACTATATGATGATGATCTTCAATTTTATTTAAATATTGGCGTTGAAAATCTAGTAATAGATGCGCATAGAGTCTGATACAATATTTTCTATAACATATTTTAAAAAAGAAAATGAACCCGTCGTTGTGTAATAACAAAGAATGTTTACTAGTACTAATTAATTTCGGTTTCGATCTCAACCTTGATATCACAGTATAATATCAAATTTGCACTTGAGGTTATAGATCTCAAGTGAAAATTGCCTTTCGTTAGCATTGCTGCATCATATATTAGATATGCATAGCCATCACTATTAGTTATACATATTTAATATTTAGAAGATACACATAAAAAGAGTGGATGACCGCTGGGTTGCCTTCTCGAGAAAAATACTTTGTTCGGATGTACAATAGCATAAACACAGCTATAAACACGTCATTAAATTAAAAATCTCAGAAAATAAATGAATAAATGATAGAGGTGATGTGAAAAAATTGACTTTATTGAAAAATTTGTTAATTTTATATTTCGTTTTTTTTTTTATTGATTTTTAATTCAAATGAATCGCGCTGCATAGCTGTTCTAGAGACGAATAATCGAAGCGTATAAGCGCCGCGATGTAGTCTAACGGTTAAACATTATAAATTTTGGTACGGAACCCCCAGAAAAAAGAACAAAAGTACAGATAATTTCATACTAAAATTCAAATACTGAATTATTAAATTATTAATTGATCAAAAACTAATCGGCTCGTCTTCCGATCAATAGGAATCGATCCGTGTTCTCGAAATTCTCGACGAAAAATTGTATACACACGCACATACACACACACACACAAATAAACATATACACACATACATAATTTTTTTAAGGTATGCCAAATTCCTCACAATGCTTTGAAATGTAAAGATATCTAAAAAAATTATTTTAGATTTTTTCGCGATTACATATGACTTTCATAATTAATATTAACTAGACTTAATTACGATTAATGCACTAAAGCTGAAATAATTATTTTATTATCTTCAAGTAAGCTATTAGGTATAAATGTAAAAATTCGCAGAATGAACTTTTTATATTAAATAAAATAAACATTTTCAAAAGTAAAAAACGGCTATATACCAATATCTGCCTTACATCATTTATACTATTCCAATTACCATATTATCATTAATTGATTCGATATTTGATTTGAATTAGTCTCACATCATTTTGGTTAGGGGTAGGTGTTTTAGGAATAAATCGATACTTCGATTTGAATCATACGTTTATATTACTAAGGCAATGATTAATTTATAATTGTATTTATAATATAATCAAGTATAATTACTTTAAGACAAAAAAGCAAGTTCATTCAAGTGATAATTAGCCACCGTTGGATAGTTAATAGAAATGTACTAGAGTTCACTTCCGTATTGCAAGCTGAACGGGAAGTGCAAAAGGTCTGAGAGAAACGAGCTCATAATATGTAGTCTGATAGAAATTTATCAATACATACTTTACAGTCCTGCTTAAGGAAATGAATAAGTTTTTATATGGATATAAAAGTACGTGACGATTAAGAAAACGAATTTTTATAAATACAATTTTACTCATATTATGACTGGTATATCAGATATAAGAAATTGTAATAAATTGACTTTTTAACGTTTAAGACTCTTAAATTACAATATAATATTGAATAAAAATTGAAATAATTAAATAATAATTCTTTGTAAAGAAAATTTTCAATTTTAATGTTAATTGTCCTACGTGGATTTAAAATACAATTTCAATATTTATTTGCCCTGCATTCAAATTTTTTTTATTTTCTATTTTATTTACAACTGTCCCGTTAGGACATTTAATAAATTTGGGAAATTTACAATTGTCAAGGGACATTGTATACTAAATCCGCATGTTGGAAAAACGACTCAATAGTTGTTTTCCCATTCGTTATAATATTGACAATATTTTATTGATAATGATATAATCTTTACTATTTACTTATGAATAATGACTAAGTTATTTCAATCTTCATCAGGAAAATGGATAACTGCATTCAAATGATTGAAATTTTCGGTTAAAACGCATGATAATTATTAGTTTTTCATTTGTTTCATGCATTTAGACAATTTAGACAATAATAAAATATAAATATATAATACTCTAATATTGTCTAGGCTTTAGACTAATTTTAAAGAAGATCACATAGTACGATATTTTAACTATAATATAAATGCTCAATATAATTAAAAATTCAATAAAAATATTAAAAGTAATCACTCAAAATCGAGCGATATTCACAGGAATAGACAAACAAGTATAAATGTTCACAAGTTTGCTTGGCTTTAAAAGATTAATAGTTTTTCATTTGTTTATACACTAATTGTATGAATTGTAGTTGTATGAAAGTTAATATGGTACCTTTTTATAACTAGAACATAAAAGCTCATATCATTGAAAATTCAAGAAATAATAGTAATATTCAGTTAAATTAGAGGGATATTTACAGGTAAAGTTTTGTATGGCTTACAAAGATTATTAGTTTTTCATTTCTTTATACACTTTAAACTAATAGTATGTAAGTTAATATGGTACGTTTTTTATACCTAGAACATAAAAGCTCATATCAATATATTGAAAATTCAATAAAAAAATACTAATATTCAGTCAAATTAGAGGGATATTAACAAGTGAAAGTTTTGTTTGCTTAGAAATAATAATGGGGAAGTTCTTGGATAAAATAGCTGTTATGAGTGAAGTCAAGAACTCTCAAAAAACTATGTTTTTGCTGTTCGTTCGAGCGTTTTATACAATATTAACTTCTAAAACCTAACCTCCAAATGGCATAAACGTTAGAATTTAGTTCAACTTCATGCATGTGACAACAAATTATTGCACTTAGGGGGAAGTCCGGTAACGCCGGACGGCATCAAGTACCGGACACTCTATTTAACACGTATTATTTAAGCGAGTATAAATCTTTTTATTTTAAAATACAAGTGAAAGGGGCACTGGGGGCACACAGGTACAGGATCTAATATAAATCATAATTAAATAAACATTTCGTAAAATATTTTTTGATTTATTTATAAATAACTCTAGGTGTCCGCCACTAGTCTGGGGACTTCCCTCTATGATAACATATGTGTGAGGTTGAACTAATGTTATATTTGACATGGCTTTTTAACACTCGTGACTACCGACTCTTGTGATTTCTCCAACATAACTAATCTATTTTTTTCCAAGAATTGGCTCATAAGTTATTGTGATCCAATTTTCATATTTAAAAATTTTAATTTTACAACAAAGAAATAAATACAATTGACTGCAGTATGTGAATCAATTTATGCAATTCCTTAACCAAGAAAATATCAACTCAAGCTTGAGGTGACAATATCCAATTGTCACCTCAAGCTTATATATTATGTTGGTCAGCTCTCTTATTACCTGAGTTTTATTCGAGCCGGTGTAATCGCGTAACTAGAGAAAACACGTATGCGCAAAAAATGCTAAGAAAACTATCTTGATATGTAGACGCTTATATTATATTATGTAACGCATATTATCTTGAAACTCTGAAATTCTAGGAGATGCCGTGAGCACCAGCAATCGAGGTAGAAAATCGGCATAATAATAAATTTACTCTGTCATTTCGTTAGTGCGTGTTGGTACAGGAAACTGTATTATATTATGTATAAATATCTCCCAAATCACTATTTTCCAAATTTATTACGTATCTGAAATTAGAAAATTAGAAATAACTAAATAATAATAATAATAATAAATAATATGAACCTGCCGAAGACAAGTCCATGATATGAGAGCACCAAAAAATCAATGATTTCCTTCTCCTTCCTTGTTTATTATTCTCATTGCCGTTTTATTTCTATTAATTAATGATCTATTTTGCCTTTGACGACGTCGTGTAGAAAGCAACTCTATTTGCAGAATGGATCCGACCCAGTTCCCTTTCTTTTTAGGATCGTGCTCAGTAGAGTCCTTTCTTTGTCCACTCTTCTCAGGATTTTGCATTTGTTGTCTTGAAATAACTAAGGGTAGTAAAATTTATTATGAAATCCTACAAACACCATTCTTCATACGCGCAATATACACCCCTGTGGTTGTTATGAAAAAAAGGACGTACAAATATCAAATAATATTGGTTTTAATATAATAATCGTAACTACTTTTTTTGTGAAATGTTAATTATTTGTCATAAAAATCTTGGGTCATATCAATAAACAAACTGAAAAATGTGTTCGTACAAGTAATTGCCGAATAATTTCAAAATATGTAAATGACCTCAAAGAATATTGAATATCCTTTTTAGTCTACTCTAAGAATCTATTAATATTTTACCCTTGATATTGATTACTATATGATAACTTGAAGTAAATGTTGAGCATTTTCATGGTAATAAAAACAGACAAATTGCCGGCGATCATTTTAAGCACAAATTCATAGTTTGGATTTCTCTATATTGGTTCAAATCACGCGAAGGACGATTTGGCAAAATGACATTTTTGCATGACCTTTCGAAATACATTCCAGACGATGAAATATTTATTGTTCGAGTCGTAATAATCCTATAAAGAAACCGAATAGAAGCTTATATTTTCTATTTAAATTTCTAAGGTCGTATATTCTGCTATTATATTTGCGAGTTATTACTTTAAATTACTTTGAGGGGAGTATTCTGGTCTGGACATGATTTTTTTGTGATTTTTGAAGAGACTAAGATAAAAATGGCAAACAATTTCACTATATATTTTTTACGAGTTATTAATTAGGATTTTTGGAATATAAGAAAAAATTAAATTTAGCTAGATGAAAGTGGCTTTTTTGCCTCAAGGCAAGTTCACAAACCTCCCGATAGGTTTAATAAATGACTTAATCAACCGAAATTAAGATATAGATATTTAGATTAACATAACAATTTCAAATGTTTATTTCAAAAATAGAGTTTTTGCTTTCATTTTAGTCCAAACATAGCGATTACCAATTGAATTTTTTCACACACATTTATAAGATCTGTAATTATATTTAATTATAGTGCACAGACACGTGTTTTTGAGAAAACGGCGATTTAAGGTAAAAAAATCTGTTCATATACATACACACACACGTACCTTTGCTAAATTTCATCTCATTCGATTCAGAATGGCTTGAAACGCATAGAAAAAATAATAAGCAAATCTTATTATTTGATGAAAACATAAACTTTCTTCTTCGGGAAGTTAAAAATA
>NW_020539725.1:14758153-14786472 GCF_003426905.1 Ctenocephalides felis | reverse complement strand
AACATATTTTAAAAGAAAATGAAACCGTCGTTGTGTAATAACAAAGAATGTTTACTAGTACTAATTAATTTCGGTTTCGATCTCAACCTTGATATCAAGCAGTATAATATCAAATTTGCACTTGAGGTTATAGATCTCAAGTGAAAATTGCCTTTCGTTAGCATTGCTGCATCATATATTAGATATGCATAGCCATCACTATTAGTTATACATATTTAATATTTAGAAGATACACATAAAAAAGAGTGGATGACCGCTGGGTTGCCTTCTCGAGAAAAAATACTTTGTTCGGATGTACAATAGCATAAACACAGCTTATAAACACGTCATTAAATTAAAAATCTCAGAAATAAATGAATAAATGATAGAGGTGATGTGAAAAAATTGACTTTATTGAAAAATTTGTTAATTTTATATTTCGTTTTTTTTTATTTGATTTTTAATTCAAATGAATCGCGCTGCATAGCTGTTCTAGAGACGAATAATCGAAGCGTATAAGCGCCGCGATGTAGTCTAACGGTTAAACATTATAAATTTTGGTACGGAACCCCAGAAAAAGAACAAAAGTACAGATAATTTCATACTAAAATTCAAATACTGAATTATTAATTATTAATTGATCAAAAACTAATCGGCTCGTCTTCCGATCAATAGGAATCGATCCGTGTTCTCGAAATTCTCGACGAAAAAATTGTATACACACGCACATACACACACACACAAATAAACATATACACACATCATAATTTTTTAAGGTATGCCAAATCCTCACAATGCTTTGAAATGTAAGATATCTAAAAAAATTATTTTAGATTTTTTCGCGATTACATATGACTTTCATAATTAATATTAACTAGACTTAATTACGATTAATGCACTAAAGCTGAAATAATTATTTTATTATCTTCAAGTAAGCTATTAGGTATAAATGTAAAAATTCGCAGAATGAACTTTTTATATTAAATAAAATAAACATTTTCAAAAGTAAAAAACGGCTATATACCAATATCTGCCTTACATCATTTATACTATTCCAAATTACCATATTATCATTAATTGATTCGATATTTGATTTGAATTTAGTCTCACATCATTTTGGTTAGGGGTAGGTGTTTTAGGAATAAATCGATACTTCGATTTGAATCATACGTTTATATTACTAAGGCAATGATTAATTTATAATTGTATTTATAATATAATCAAGTATAATTACTTTAAGACAAGTAAAAAGCAAGTTCATTCAAGTGATAATTAGCCACCGTTTGGATAGTTAATAGAAATGTACTAGAGTTCACTTCCGTATTGCAAGCTGAACGGGAAGTGCAAAAGGTCTGAGAGAAACGAGCTCATAATATGTAGTCTGATAGAAATTTATCAATACATACTTTACAGTCCTGCTTAAGGAAATGAAATAAAGTTTTATATGGATATAAAAGTACGTGACGATTAAGAAAACGAATTTTTATAAATACAATTTTACTCATATTATGACTGGTATTCAGATATAAGAAATTGTAATATAAATTGACTTTTTAACGTTTAAGACTCTTAAATTACAATATAATATTGAATAAAAATTGAAATAATTAAATAATAATTCTTTGTAAAGAAAATTTTCAATTTTAATGTTAATTGTCCTACGTGGATTTAAATACAAATTTCAATTTTATTTGCCCTGCATTCAAATTTTTTTTATTTTCTATTTTATTACAACTGTCCCGTTAGGACATTTAATAAATTTGGGAAATTTACAATTGTCAAGGGACATTGTATACTAATCCGCATGTTGGAAAAACGACTCAATAGTTGTTTTCCCATTCGTTATAATATTGACAATATTTTATTGATATATGATATAATCTTTACTATTTACTTAGAATAATGACTAGTTATTTCAATCTTCATCAGGAAAATGGATACTGCATTCAAATGATTGATTGAAATGTTCGGTTTTAAAACGCATGATAATTATTAGTTTTTTCATTTGTTTTCATGCAATTTAGACAATTATAAAATATTTAAATATATAATACTCTATATTGTCTAGGCTTTTAGACTAATTTTAAAGAAGATCACATAGTACGATATTTTAACTATAATATAAATGCTCAATATAATTAAAATTCAATAAAAATATTAAAAGTAATCACTCAAAACGAGCGATATTCACAGGAATAGACAAACAAGTATAAATGTTCACAAGTTTGCTTGGCTTTAAAGATTAATAGTTTTTCATTTGTTTATACACTAATTGTATGAATTGTAGTTGTATGAAAGTTAATATGGTACCTTTTTATAACTAGAACATAAAAGCTCATATCATTGAAAATTCAAGAAATAATAGTAATATTCAGTTAAATTAGAGGGATATTTACAGGTAAAGTTTTGTATGGCTTACAAAGATTATTAGTTTTTCATTTCTTTATACACTTTAAATAATGTATGTAAGTTAATATGGTACGTTTTTATACCTAGAACATAAAAGCTCATATCAATATATTGAAAATTCAAAAAAAAAATACTAATATTCAGTCAAATTAGAGGGGTATTAACAAGTGAAAGTTTTGTTTGCTTAGAAATAAAATGGGGAAGTTCTTGGATAAAATAGCTGTTATGAGTGAAGTCAAGGAACTCTCAAAAAACTATGTTTTTGCTGTTCGTTCGAGCGTTTTATACAATATTAACTTCTAAAACCTAACCTCCAAATGGCATAAACGTTAGAATTTAGTTCAACTTCATGCATGTGACAACAAATTATTGCACTTAGGGGGAAGTCCGTAACGCCGGACGGCATCAAGTACCGGACACTCTATTTAACACGTATTATTTAAGCGAGTATAAATCTTTTATTTAAAATACAAGTGAAAGGGGCACTGGGGGCACACAGGTACAGGATCTAATATAAATCATAATTAAATAAACATTTCGTAAAATATTTTTTGATTTATTTATAAATAACTCTAGGTGTCCGCCACTAGTCTGGGGACTTCCCTCTATGATAACATATGTGTGAGGTTGAACTAATGTTATATTTGACATGGCTTTTTAACACTCGTGACTACCGACTCTTGTGATTCTCCAACATAACTAATCTATTTTTTCCAAGAATTGGCTCATAAGTTATTGTGATCCAATTTTCATATTTAAAAATTTTAATTTTACAACAAAGAAATAAATACAATTGACTGCAGTATGTGAATCAATTTATGCAATTCCTTAACCAAGAAATATAACTCAAGCTAGGTGACAATATCCAATTGTCACCTCAAGCTTATATATTATGTTGGTCAGCTCTCTTATTACCTGAGTTTATTCGAGCCGGTGTAATCGCGTAACTAGAGAAAACACGTATGCGCAAAAAATGCTAAGAAAACTATCTTGATATGTAGACGCTTATATTATATTATGTAACGCATATTATCTTGAAACCTGAAATTCTAGGAGATGCCGTGAGCACCAGCAATCGAGGTAGAAAATCGGCATAATAATAAATTTACTCTGTCATTTCGTTAGTGCGTGTTGGTACAGGAAACTGTATTATATTATGTATAAATATCTCCCAAATCACTATTTTCCAAATTTATACGTATCTGAAATTAGAAAATTAGAAATAACTAAATAATAATAATAATAATAAATAATATGAACCTGCCGAAGACAAGTCCATGATATGAGAGCACCAAAAAATCAATGATTTCCTTCTCCTTCCTTGTTTATTATTCTCATTGCCGTTTTATTTCTATTAATTAATGATCTATTTTGCCTTTGACGACGTCGTGTAGAAAGCACTCTATTTGCAGAATGGATCCGACCCAGTTCCCTTTTCTTTTTAGGATCGTGCTCAGTAGAGTCCTTTCTTTGTCCACTCTTCTCAGGATTTTTGCATTTGTTGTCTTGAAATAACTAAAGGGTAGTAAAATTTATTATGAAATCCTACAAACACCATTCTTCAATACGCGCAATATACACCCCTGTGGTTGTTATGAAAAAAAGGACGTACAAATATCAAATAATATTGGTTTTAATATAATAATCGTAACTACTTTTTTGTGAAATGTTAATTATTTGTTCATAAAAATCTTGGGTCATATCAATAAACAAAACTGAAAAATGTGTTCGTACAAGTAATTGCCGAATAATTTCAAAATATGTAAATGACCTCAAAGAATATTGAATATCCTTTTTAGTCTACTCTAAGAATCTATTAATATTTTACCCTTGATATTGATTACTATATGATAACTTGAAGTAAATGTTGAGCATTTTCATGGTAATAAAAACAGACAAATTGCCGGCGATCATTTTAGCACAAATTCATAGTTTGGATTTCTCTATATTGGTTCAAATCACGCGAAGGACGATTTGGCAAAATGACATTTTTGCATGACCTTTCGAAATACATTCCAGACGATGAAATATTTATTGTTCGAGTCGTAATAATCCTATAAAGAAACCGAATAGAAGCTTATATTTTCTATTTAAATTTCTAAGGTCGTATATTCTGCTATTATATTTGCGAGTTATTACTTTAAAATTACTTTGAGGGGAGTATTCTGGTCTGGACATGAATTTTTTGTGATTTTTGAAAGACTAAGATAAAAATGGCAAACAATTTCACTATATATTTTTTACGAGTTATTAATTAGGATTTTGGGAATATAAGAAAAAAATTAAATTTAGCTAGATGAAAGTGGCTTTTTGCCTCAAGGCAAGTTACAAAAACCTCCCGATAGGTTTAATAAATGACTTAATCAACCGAAATTAAGATATAGATATTTAGATTAACATAACAATTTCAAATGTTTATTTCAAAAATAGAGTTTTTGCTTTCATTTAAGTCCAAACATAGCGATTACCAATTGAATTTTTTCACACACATTTATAAGATCTGTAATTATATTAATTATAGTGCACAGACACGTGTTTTTGAGAAAACGGCGATTTAAGGTAAAAAAATCTGTTCATATACATACACACACACGTACCTTTGCTAAATTTCATCTCATTCGATTCAGAATGGCTTGAAACGCATAGAAAAAATAAAATTAGCAAATCTTATTATTTGATGAAAACATAAACTTCTTCTTCGGGAAGTTAAAAATATTCATAAAGTTTTAATTCTAATAGGTGAAATGATGGATCTCAAAAAAATTGCACCTGACACTCCAAATAATCTGAGAAAATAGTAAATATACACTATATTATTAATCTAGAATAATGTATGAACTAAGAACAAGGTGAAATACTTTTTTATATGAAAAGGGAAAAAAGTACAATTTTCTTGTGATATTCTTTTGTTTTTTATTAAAAAAAGAGTATAAATCAGAATTTAGGGATGAACGTAGTTCATACTAAAGAAAAGTCTATAAAGAACCTTCTGGAATTTTTTTAGGTAAATCAGTTTGGTAAAAATTGAGAAATCGTGGATATCGTATCGAAAAAGACAGTTTTTCGGAAGGAAACAGGAGGATTATCGTGGTCAATCAATTTAAATTTTGAAATTTTTTTTTGTACACAATCTTGAATAGTTAAACTTTGATAGTATCTTAAAACAGAAGATCTTAAATTATAAAATACTAATTTAATATATCATTTAATGCAAATTAAGTCTTTTTATAATTTTTAATTGTTGATAACATGTGCATCGTAGTGAAACATGAAAACTGGGTCTGAAATTTTATTTATTATGAAAAATATACTGATTTTTTTATAATATTAATTATTTGCACTATAAAATCAACAAATTATATACATTTGGCTAACTTATTTTTAAGATTAAATAAGTAGAAAATTCGTTTCAATTTCCAAGCTGCTAGTTCACAAAAAAATAAATGTTTTTGCATGTTATTTTTCAGTAAATCTAATAAATTTCTATCTAAAATAAAGCATAATAACACAGACCACGATATGCTTAAATTACTCTACAAATGACGTATACTAAGGTGTCTTATTTTGTGCTTGCAATGTTCTTATAACTTTGCATGTTTTACCTTCAACAACTGATATTGATAAGAATTCACATTGTGAACTTGAATATTTCCTCATATGCTTCATAATAAATATTTTGCATGGTGTATTAAAACTATATTGATTTAACGCTAGAATTCAAAAGTTATGAGTATGGGTATCGTTCAGCTTTTGATGAAGTTTTTCATACATACATTAAATCTCAAAGAACAAGATTAAGTGCAATGCCATATTGGGAATATAATTTTTTTCAAGGATAAGTATAGACTTGAATAAGTGATCAAGAAAGTTTGTGGATATGTAATCTAAGTAAATCTAATCTCAATTATTTTGTAAATTTTGTCTGAATATCATAAATAGATTTTCAATAAATGTTTTTGCTTCAAAGTATGCATCTTTGTTTTGTTATTTATGCCAAAGTTACAACTTATCTTTAAATGTGGTGGCAGCGGTGAGATTCGAACCCACGCCTCCGATAGGGCAGGTAGTTTATACTTCTTTCTCTTCTAGATTTAACTTCATTATGTATTTTTTCTAAATTATTATTTATTAACAAATGTGCATTATTTGTGTTGTATCATTATTATTTGCTAAACAGTAATTACTGAGTTCTCAAAATTGACTTAATTTATTGATTTTCAGATCAATATTAATTCATTTATATTATAATATATATTATTATTATGTTTAGTTTAACTCAATATATATGACAATTTGTATATATATTTCTTCTATTTTGTTAATTTTAAATATTGCAAAGAATGTTTTACAATTCATGGTACTAGTGATTCCAAAAGGATTTTATAATAACTTTTAACTATAGCGTTGTAGTTACTATCCAACAAAATGATATAAAACTTGGCACAATCACTGTATTAACAATTTCATAGGAAAAAATAGTTTCACAAACAATTAAAAATATATTACGCGTCTAGCCATCATTTATTATTTTTCAAATGGGTCAGTATTGCGCATTCAAAATGTTAAAAATCAACAATGGTCTAAATTTTTATTCATTTATATTGTATTCATGACCTTCTGATTCACTTTTGAGCACCAAATTATAATCACACGGTTTATATTATGGAATAATACATTTATAATTTCATAATAGCTTCTAGAAGACAATAAAATGCAAATATTTACTTTGCAATTGTTTGCAATTAATTTGTAGTACGAATTCCGTATCATATACTAATATTTGAATAATAGATTCGAGTTATCTGAAAGAAATTCAATTTAAATGGAAGTTATATGAATATAATTACAAAATATAAACATTATATTTTGTTAATTTCGGTATCAGTATTGTTATTAACTGTTGTTGGAATAAATGTGCTGAATTTTCCGAAATGTAAGTTATACTAAAAGACAAAAAACTTAAGTATGCATACCTTAAATTATTTTTTGTTTACTAAATGGTCAGTTTTTATCATTTTTGCGTCTTTGAAATCACTTTCCACAACTAGAATGTTTTTCATACTGTACAAATCGCATGTATTTTTCAATCAATCAAATTGTTTATATGAAAAATACATCTGTGTAACTAAATTGATCAGTAGTAGATCCTAGGACCATAAGTTTCTTTAAATGTTGAGTGCGATAACCTAACCTCCAAAACTTTATAAGTGGTTTTAAATTGAAGTAATTTTTGCGATAATTCTTGAAATTCAGTCCTAGAAATGTTATTCACTATTGCGGCTTCAATATTTATATGAACAAAATTAAAAGAAATTAACCACAATAACCAAAAAATGGTAATAATTTCACCCAAGCACTAGCTCTAGGTTCACTTCAAAGCTCTAGGTTGCACTTAAAAGCTCATTTCCAAACAACGTGAGGTAATTTTATTTTCTAAATTTTTTCAGGACAAAAGGTCAGTACTCTTATCCCATTTCGGCTTGACGTTAAGGTCTGAGACACCCTGTATAAATAATATGGAAACACAGTATTTGGCTATATGTTTTAATTTTAGTCATAGCAGAAATCGAGAATAAGAATTATCCGTTTCCAAGAAAACTACTGCTCCTTATTTCATGTTCAAGTTGTGAATATATCTAAGTAACATTACAAGATGTCATATTAATTTTACGGTTTCCTAAAAAGGGTTTTAGCAATCGGACAAACTGTTATTATGAGCGTAATATATGTAATTATTTCCAATGCACTGTTATTTGCCTCTTTAGCTTAAGGAAATTATATATTCTCATGTTACATTCGATGACGATAAATGTCTAAATGTCTGCAGGTAGTATGAGCATACTGATGTTAAAGTTGAAAGGTGGAATATTTATCTAACTGTCATCGTGAAGATACTATCGGATAATACCTTTACCTATTGCACTACATGATACTAAACTATTATCAATTATAAGTTCTCAGAGATCAGAAAAATACTATTGCAAAAACAGACCATCTTGGAAATATGAATTGATTAGGTAGCATATATTTATTGGAACGCCAACTAGCTGGCGACTTTTTATTATTTGAGAGCTAAAAAGAGATTTGTGTTAATATTTAGTGCGGAAAATAGAAATAGTAGAGAATTGTTTTTCATGGTACATAATCTGTGACGCGATGCACTTTTATAATTTGTCTTACAAATAGTTAGTGTTAGTGTTTTTATATTTTATAAATTTGGTTTCGAAACTGGTTTATAAATTGAGAAATAAATACTAGTTTCATAAGTCTGATTATGAGCAAAGTTCTTGAAGTCTGACGTTGCACTATTTCGATTGTAATACTGTAATCTATATAGTGTATTTTTTCATTCTAATACTAATAAAATTAATACAATGTAATAGTATTAATAAAATTAATGCAATAATATGGAATATCACAATTATGTGATCTAATGATAAGTATACCTATATAAGAAAATCTATGTTCAAGAATTCAATTGTCAAGTTCAAGAATTGAACTTACCTTCTTATGTATTCTTTATAAATTGTACATTTCTATATTTAAATTATCATTATTTCATTTTAATTTTTCTTATTTTTCCAGATTCCTTTATCTCATGGAAAGGCGTCGTCGGTTCCTTTTGCGACCATTGATGGAAAGGTAAAGTCAATCTTTTTTCATATGAATTTATATATGTCGTGATCGGATCAAATTTATAAATAGTTTGATTCGAAAGCTCTAATATTGAAGATAATTTTTTTATAATATATATCAATGAATTTCTTCTTGAAAATTCTTTTTTTGCACGTTTTGCGATTAAGTAAATGCCTAATTGTAGTAAATATTATTATTATCAGTTCACTGAGTTTATAATCTTAATTGGTATTAGACTAATGTGCCAAAAAAGTGTTTTTAAAATAGTGCTTCATAACCATAAAAGTATGCAGTAGTAGGTTAGGTACTTAAATAGAAATTAAATATGATACTGATTTAATACGTCATTCTCTTTACTTTTCGACGCCTATTAAATAAAATTAAAATTAAGTAAAAATAAAATGTATAGAACTAGTTAATTGAATTATTTGTGGTTGATGAAAATATTATTTTCTTATTCTACAAAATGTGAATGAAAAAACGTATGTGATATTATCTTTCACATTTGTTTTGAAATGTTATTAACTACCTACAGTTAGATGCCCCTCAAAATTTTTAAAATTCCTCAATAATTTTTATATATAAACCATAAAATTTTCTGTAAACTGTGTACCTATTGATTTAATGTCTCAATGTAAAAAGCTTAAGCTTCAATCAAATTTTTCAATGTATTTTACTTATTTCTAATACAATTATTTCGCATATGAACAAAAGACATTGCATAATAATTACGAATAATCTCCTCAGTAATAGTGTCAATGTTTTTTTGATTTTGTAACATGTTATTAAATATTTTACATAATTTTGTTTTATTAAAAACTAAATTGTGTTTCCGTTATGATTTTGATATTACTTTCTATTTACTTTTTTGTTTGTTTGATGCACAAGTGATCTTAATTATCTAATCTGACCGACATTTTTTCAAAATATATGCATAAATTTTATTGCTTAATCAATCTTTGATTATTTGAATAATTAAAAACTATTGTGATTTTGTATTCTCTAAAATAACTGATAAGTTTATGTATGGCGGTAGTATTAATCAAATTCTGCGAAATGCGATTTAATGAAACTTTTGCTTTCACCACAGATGAGCAAGAAAATTAAATTTAATTTCAAACTGGAACTAATAAATTAAATAAGATTTATTGTAACAATTTGCACTTGGCGAATTATATTGTTTAAAAATTATACTGATGTTCTGTTACCATGTTTTTCTGTATTCGCGTAACAGTTGCGTTATTTTTATCTTATTTCTATTGAAATGTGTGTTTTTCGTGATATCATTTTTGATTGCATTATGTTCAGGGAGGAATACTTACTTCATGCCTTTTATTTGTATGAGAGTATGTACATATGCATTTCTATGTATTACTGTCCGATATGGGCGAACGTCATATGGAAGCTTAAAGCTCAAAGCTTCCACTCGACGTATATATTTGTTTGTTTGGGAAGTTCTATGGTTTCTCAATATGGTATGGTTTCCTCGGGCAGCTGACAATACAGATTTTTGTTAAAGAATAAAAGAAAATAATATAAAATATAAGCTAGCTAAAGGCCTACTTGTTTGTAGTATTAACATTCTTATAAGGTTTACTTTTTGTTATATTAAATTCTTGCATAATAGTAATAAACTCAAATCCCTGAGTGTTTAAATTTTAAAAAATCGGTTAATGTCCCTGCTGAAACAAATGCTTTGAAATATGGTAGGACGGGGCACAAAAGTCCAATTTGATTTTGAGCAAATATATTGCGAAAACCAAACCAATTATATTACAACAAATACCATATATCAAACAAATAACTATTTGACTAAGTTTAGTAAAACTCCCAGCTAATACATCATTGTAGAAAAATGTTTTTTTTGCTATTTTTTTTTTAAATTTAACATCTGGTTCTTTTTACCTCATGGGCGAGGTAAAATGGGACATCCAGGGGGCAAACAGATCCAGTGTCTTATTTTTAATCTTTACGAAGTAATAGCTATATTTTCACATTAAACCAATGCAAAATATAAAATTCATGGGTACATTTTTTACAAAAATAACACTGTATTTAACTATGATATAGTATTTCTCCAGAAATAACCATCAGCATACTTGGAATTGGAATAACTCTTTATTCAACTTATCTTTTGTAAAATTGCTTTTGTTGCCAATTTAATTTTTATTCACTATTTTTTTTATTATTTACACATTTGCAACGGTAATGATTCAATTGGTACTTTTTTCCCACCCACAAGCTAGCTTTTATAGGGGTTATATAAAAAAAAAACTATTGAATCTAACTTAACAATAACAATACATCTTATAAAACAATTAAATAACGTATACCCAAAAGTTTTATTAGGGTTTCGTAAACTAAACAACAGTGCTCACAACCAAAAAAACTAACACCAAAAGAAAATACTTCTGTGTGGATTTTCAAACATTGACATTTATCTTCTGATAGCGACGTTATAAGAATCAAGGTGACGGCTGGTTAAACATCTTTTTTCGCCTACTTTCAAATATTGTTGATAAAAAAAAATCTTAACTACATTTTTTTTGAATATCGGCATTGGACTCTTTTACCAGCGGACGTCTAAGCACCGCTCTACCCTATTTTCAAATTATCTGGGATTTTTGGAATTGTTCTCTTTTTTGTTTTGTCACATAATTTTGTTTCGACAATATTTATTATTCATAATTTGAACAATTAATTTCATAACTAAGATGTTCAATATTGAAAAAAGTTTGTGCTGAAAACTACGCTTACTGAACGTTACATTTAAAACGTATTCTCTGAAGGATATTTTATTCAATAGTATTTCAACATAATATGGTTTCTTGCAAGTAGTAGGTAATATAGATTTTTGAAGAAAGATAAAAGCATATTACAAAATTTCAGTAAAGGCCTACTTGGTTGCACCATTAACAATCTTATTTTGATTTTGAATTTTGATTTTTGTTATAATAAATTTCCCTATATAGTAGATATGAATCAAATACTTTTTGAATGTTGAAATTTTAATAATCAATTCCCCTGCTGAAAAAAACGTTCAGTACTTTTAAAAGTATATCATGTACATTATCTGAATAATGATATACATAATACAAATTTTTTATGATGTATTTTCTTTTCTAAACCTTTGAAATATAATTATATATAATGATTAGCTGTAATCGCTACAAATTGGTATGAGTAAAATATTCATCAACTTTAATATTATCGATCCTGGGGGTAATATAGAGAATGGCACGCGCATCGAACACGTGACAGATTCGGGGCCATCTCTCGGTGGCACCGTCTTCTACGTCGTAGTCTCTAGGAGAATTTCGTAAAATAGTTTAAGTTTGACTATAGACTATATATACTTATTATTGATCATCATATCATAGATATGATAGAGTTGTCTGTTATTGATGAGTTTGTCCATGAAATGATTTTATGAATTTGAACTTAATTTTAAGTTAGTCTCGACAGTTTTTTATATAACATTTATAAAAGCTTTCATCTGGGTGGGGTAAAAAGGACCAAATGAATATTTATCCTGAAAAATGTGTAAAAAATGTAAAATAGTAACTAAAAAAAGTTAACTAATGCCTTAAAGCAAATTGCTGTAACTTCCCTTACCAAAAATTAAAAAAATTAAAAGAGATTCAATTTTCTTTTAGAACTCTGAAAAAAATCGATGTTTGCATTTTTAAAATTTTTGAAAACAATTGACCTTTTTGATAAATTAGATTTAAATCGGTTGACCCGTGTTTCCTTCTGAACATTTTGGCATACATTAGAAGAAATTTATGTATGTGTGTGTATTCAGATACAAATTTTTGTCGACGATTTCGTGAACACAGATTAACCGATTTGAATAATTCAAAAAACATTCGATTTGTATTGATGGAGAGACGTTCTGATTAGTTTTTCTCAAAGGCAGTCGTTTCGAAGATACCAAAGAAGTGCCAAAAAATGTTTAAATTCGCATTTATACTTGGTGTGGCGTTAAAAGTATAAATGCGAATTTAAGTAAACATTTTTGAATTCATATATTGTCGAATATAGTATATTAAAGTTAAATAGTCGTTTCACATATCTTATCCACTGAGTTATAAGATTCGGTTTATGGTTCACATAATATTCCGAAAAATTAAGCATACGGTCCGTTACACATATTAAACTGTACTCTTTTTATAATAAGAGCACTGGGAACAAGTTTTTTAATATTTGCTCTTAGTTTGGATAATACAAATATTTATTTGATTGTCATCTATATTTATTAAATTTTTCATTTAGAATTCTAAAAAAACTATCTGCTGTTAGCAAAAGATTGCTGAATTCTTTATATTACTTTTCATACCTGAATTAAATCTCTTTTACTTTATAACAATACGACAGATTTTAATGCTTAAGATTCTTAATACCTCCCAGGTAAAAACATATCATTGGCTACATAGTAAAAGCTTAAAGGTATAAGGTATAAGCAAAAATTTATATTGTTTTTTAGATTCTATAAAAATAATATACAGTATTAATATCCTCAGTATTATTTCAAAGTAAGGTTTTATATTGTTGACAGTACAACTCAGAAAATAATGAATAAAACTTGAAAAAGTTTAAATAATAAAATGTTGTTGTAGGCGATCTAGATAAATTGCACCCCCTGTTTTAAGTTCAATCTTTTTTTTACAATTTTCACTCGATCCATTTATATTATTATAACATAATTATTTCAGATGCATTTTTTATGCAATTAAATATAATACTATATTTTCCGAAATAAAAAAAATAATTTTAATCATTATTAACTTGACTATTCACTTCAAAGATTATTTAAAGTTTCATTTTCCTAACGGTGAGCTTAAAAAAGGTCATTGTGCCGAAACTATCTCTATATCGTTATTACCACCTTATGTATTGGATATTAAATATTTAAGGGATTCAGGTACTTTTAGAGTAAAACAGCTGTGAGAGCGATCTTCGTTTATAATATTTTAAATAACTGTTTAAAGGGATTGACGGATCACCTAGCAAATGTTTTATTTTAATATTTATGTTCATTCTTTATACAGTAGTTCAAAAATATGTGTTCCGCACTTACTCAAATATTTAAAAAAATATTGGTATTAAATAAACATTTGCGCAGAATTAAAATATATGATTCATAAATTCATACACTAATTCATTTGCTAAATAGAAATAAGTGTTAACTTAAAACGCAATTAACAAGTCTAAAATTAACGATAAGATGAACGTAATGCAAAAGCTTCTAATTCTTTGTTTAACGGGGGCTTATAGGTCCACAGATAAATAGATTCAATATCTCGAAAACAAGTAAAGTTAAGAATTTTTTAACAAAAATATTTGAAAGTAGAGGGTAAAAGACATATAACCAACCTTGATTATTACGACTTTCATGTCAGGTGATAAATGGCAAAATTTGAAAATCCATAGGAAAAGTATTTTCCTCCGTTGTTTTTTGAAACTTTAATATTGTTTAATCGTTTTATAACATGAATTGTTAATTTTAAGTCAGTTAGATTCAATAGTATTTTTTTATAACATTTATAAAAGCTTACCCCACGGGGTGGGGTAAAAAGAACTAATTGAACCCTTATCTCGGCAAAATGGAAAAAACAATAAAAAATAGTAAATATAAAGTAATTTAAGTTAAAAAAGCAATTTTATAAGAGATAAATTAAATAAATAGCAATTCCAATTCTGCTTATCAAGGCCCTCCTTGATCAAGGGTATATAAGGGTAAAAATGTACTCATGAAATTTATATTTTGCATTTGTTAAGAAAGTAGCTATTATTTCATAAAACCCTTCAAAATTAAAAATCAGATACTGTACCTGTTTGCCCCATTCCATTTTACCCCGCCTATAGGGTATTAAGAACCAGGTGACAAATTTTTTAAAAACATCAAAAAACACATTTATACAATGATAAATTAGCTGGTAGTTTTACTGAACCTAGTCAGATAGTTGTTCCTTTCATATGTGTGATTTGTTGTGATATTTGTGAATTGGTTTGGTTTTCACAATATAATTGCTCAATGTCAAATTGGATTTTTGTGCCCCGCCTTACTTTATATTATATTATGTCACCTGAGATTGATATTAATTATGCATGTGCTTCTTGAAAAGTAAGCATCCATTATTAATGAATGAGTTTTGTAACATATTTAATTAATGCGTTCGAAAATTTAAAATGTCTTTCATGCAATTTGTTAGATCAGTTTTAAAGCTTTTTTGGGATTATTAATTATAGCAATCAATACAAAGTACTCGAAGCTAAAATATTTGACAATTGAAGAATATGGCATGTTAAGGATGACTATCCATTGATAGCTCCTTTTCCTATATATAATTATTACAGTAAATATTAAATTAAGTTAAACTGTAATGGTTTAAGTTTAACAATTTTTTTTATTAAATTTGTATGTAATAATCAGAATAAAGTAAGAATTCTATGAGCTGCAGTTAGAACATAATCTAAACAAATCTATAATGTAAAGTAAAAGAGGAAAAATAAATAGCTAAGTATAATAATAATAATGATAACAAATAAATAGAAATAATAATCATAAAAATTATAAAAAGAAAAAAAAAGTGATAATAATATTAAATATAATAGTGGCGAGCATACCTTTCTTGGTAGTGTGCTCGATTCACACCACAGGGATCTTCGGATCAAATCCTGACTTAGAATTTATGAAAAAATAATGTGTGTAGTTAATTTGAAATCAAATAAAAATTGTATTTGTTAAATAGAATTTAAATAAAAATTAAGAAACCTAGGAGTAACAGAATTCGAATAGATGAATTGAATTAGGAGTAAGAAGAGGAATATTGGAACTTGAAAGAAGAATGAAGAAAAAAATGGAAAGAAGTTGAAAGTTAAGTAGAATTAGAAATTTGAAAAAAGAGCAAGAATTGAAGAAAATAGAAGAAGAACAATGAGAAGAATATAGAATAGGATACATATATAGATTGAAAATGATATAAAAATTAGAATGTAAATAAATAAAAATGCTGTAGGTGGCTAAATGCTCAGAGTAAGCGAGGTCATTTAAAATTAAAAAACTAGCTGTAAGTGGAATTCTGTCTTAAGGCAATTAGGGCATCGTGCTTTAAGGCAAATTGCTGGAACTTCCCGTACCAAAAATTATTATTTTTTTAAAAACGATTAACATTTTTGAAAAAATTTTACTTCGAAAAAAAAATAGATTTTTGAGAAACTATAAAATTGACAAAAAATTACTTTTTTTTGAAAAAAAAAATTTTTATTTTAAAAAAAAAATTTTTTTTTGAGAAAAAAAATTTTTTTTTTGAAAACAAAAAAAAAAATTAAAACATATTTTGGAAATTTTGAACTTTTTTTTAAAGCAATCGCACTGCTTGAACTGCATAGAGACGAAATGTCAAAGCTCGCAAGTGCCGCGCCGCCGTCTAACGCATAAGCATTGGTACGGAACCTATAGAAATGTAAACAAAATTTATGCTTATTGTTAAAATCTCTATAAAATATCTGATAATTTGATGTGCATATGTCTAATGATCATTTTCAACCGCCCAATGGCATTTTTTTTTACTTTTTTCATTAGATCTCCGAAACCGCTAGACCTGCCTTCATGAAAATTTGATCAGTTCTACATCTTGCCAATACAAGTAAAATGTTTTTTGAATTATTGAAATCGGACGCTCCGTTCTCTTAAAAACGAAGGTACCGTTTTTGGCACTTTTTGCCCCGTATCTTCGGAACGGCTAGACCTGCCTTCGCCAAAAACTAATCAGCACGTCTCCTTATCAATACAAATCGAATGTTTTTTGAATTATTCAAATCGGTTGATCGGTGTTCCCGAAATCGTCGACGAAAATTTGTATCCGCACATACATACACACACGTACATACATACATACATACATACACACACACACACACACATACATACATCCATTTTTTCTAAGGTATGCCAAAATGTTCAGAAACTTCTGAAACGTAAAGATATATAAAAATTTTCATTTTCGATTTTTTTGCGATTACTATAACTTGCCCTACGGGAAGTTAAAAAAAATAAAATAAATATAATAATAGAATAGAAAACTAAGTTTAACAATAATGGTTATTTATTTTCTATCAATCTACCTAGCGCTCTTACTATTGCCTCGAATGCAATACTTCGGCAGGTACCATACCTCTCCGGCACAATTTTGTACCTGTCTCTTGAATGTATTCGCTGTCAGTAGGCGAACGTGCGGTCTCTCGGGTACTCGCGATACATTTGCGGTCCACCGATCATAATGCTCCGTTTGCGGCTTTGTATCGGAATCATCGACTGATTCAATTCTTTTTAGTCAGATATAATCGGACTTAATACCAGTTGCTTGTGAGATTTATTTCGGGAAATTTGTCTCGAATTTACTCGTGCTTTCGTGAGTGATTAATGGATCTTTATCGGAATTTTTATAGCATAAGCTATTTATGTTGCGACAAGGATTTGATGAAATATTTGTGATTTCTGTTCTTAAAGTGATATCAAATTTATAAAATTGATTATCAAGTGAAGTTTATTATTTTATGCGAACGGTCTTATCGTGAAATGTTAAGTGATTATATGAAGTGCTAGTTAAAACAAAATTTTGCAGACACGTAATTGCATTTAGTTTAATTTGAGTACTGATGTGGTTATGTTGTGATTAATTAGATGAAGCAATTATTTAAAAGTGTTGTATATGAGTGTTGTACATTTCTAAAAGTGCCTAATTTCTAATCCATATTATATAGTTCGTAAAGCAGATTGATGGATATAATAACTAATCAACATTTATACTGCATTTCTATGTTAAAAATAGTTATATAACGAAAATTTGTAACAAAAGTGTCATTGCTTGAATTTTTGGGAATATATATAGCAGGTAAGGCCAATTATATTATAAAGAGATCTTAGAAATGTTGTCAGTTGTCAAACTCCTCTGCCATGTATCAATTTTACCCTATATTCAGTTTGATAAATAAGGTAGAACGGGGCTAAAAGGTCCGCAGTAAAAAGGCACATCATCGATATCTCAAAAACAAGTAAAGTTAAGAATTTTTCAACAATAATATTTGATAGTAGATAGATGTATAACCAGCCATCATCTTGATTTATATGACGTTTCTATCGGAAGATAAACGGCAATATTTGAAAATCCATAGCAAATGTATTTGAGCACTATTGTTGAGTTTACTATACCTTAATATAATTTTTAAGGCTACGTTAATTGAATGTTTTATAATATGTACTATTATTTTCGAATTAGATTAAACAGTTTTTTTTTTATATAACATTTATGAAAGCATTATACGTGTCAGGGGTAAGAGGGACCATCTCAGCCGTTTCCCTGGCAAAGTTGTGAAAAATAAACAATGGTAAATAAAAAAGTAAATTCAGTTAAAAAAGCAATTTTGCAAGAGAGGAATTAAATAAATAGTTATTCCAACTCCACTGATGATTATTTCTAATTTACACATAAAATCATATTTTGCAATGGTTGAATAATGTAGGTATTATGTCGTAAATTCACTTTAAAATTAAAAATAAGACATTGGTAAAAAGGACCGGGTGACAAATAAAAACAGCAAAAAACACATTTCTACAATGATGATTTAGCTGGTAGGTTTACTGAACATGGTTGGATAGTTGTTCGTTTGATATGTTTTATATGTTGTGATAAATATTGGTTTGTTTTTCACAATATATTAAGTCAAATTGAACCCTTGTTCCCCGCTCTACTCTTTTTCAAAATAAGCTAAATTCTAATTTACCATAAATCGAATATTTGATGATATATTATTATATTAAAACAGTCAAAATTTTGATTATCGCAATTACAGTGACCATTACATGATTTTAACAAAATGTCGATTATTAAAAGCAATGGCTATCTTCTAAATCAATAACATTTGACGTATGTCAATGTTATAATCACTGTGAACTTTCCTACATAACTAACTTTCTCTCTGATCAGTAATTGATTAATTCGATTTGATTGCGATATCGTATTGTTGATTAATATGACAAAATGTGAAACCTATACTGTAAACAAATTTCGTTTAGTTGAGAATATGTACATTATGCGGCTAGTAATAAATGATACAAATTAGGTTAGAAAACATGAAATATTAGTTTGAGTGCATAAACTGAATGCTAGTGCATAAGTAATAAATGGGTAGTTTTAATACGTATTACCTATTAGTATATTAAGTTTCTTTCCTATTTTTTCGAGATATGTTTGCCTCTATTTGAAATTTTTGGCGATTGTGGGGGTTGTAATCTTCTGCTTAATTCTCAGTAAGCACATTTTGTGTATTACAATGTGATAATGTTAACATAATTCAGGAAAGTTTAGGACTTGCCACGATTTGCACTTTTTTCATATATCAATTTTCTTAATATCAACTGGACTAATTGTAACAGTCAATCAGACCATCAAACTTATATCAGCTATCGATATAAAGAAATATTTTTATGAATATTTTAAATGTCTTTTAATTTTAATTGACTGTATTTGGTTAAGTTTTCAGATATCATAATTTTCAAAATTTAAAACCAATTCAAATCATCTCGAGTTTCTATCCGTTTTTTATATTTAGTAAAATGTAATTTATTTTTATTTAAATTTTTTTCAAAATATATTTGATTCTGAGAAGTAATATAAAAAAAAATTATCTTTTTATTTATAAGATTTTTAAAAACAACTCGGAATTTTTAAGATTTGAAAAATGCTCGGAAATGGGCGACCTTTTGAAAAATGGTCGCTGAAGGTGGCGTTGGATTCCAGTAGACCCCAAGTGTACGAGAAGGGTTAAATGCTTGATCAGTATATCAGTATAGAAGTTTATAGAGATCATCTTTTATAGTATTTTAAACAACCATATGAAATAATAATATTTATATTCGTAATCTATCTGTTTCACAGTACATAACGCTGACCTACCGCTTCTACATATTTAATTCTGCTTAAATTGATTCAGATGAGTTGTCAGAAGTTCTTTTAAAGAATGATAACTTGTTTATTTCTTGGGAACCAAAGCAACTCATAGTTTTTTCTAAGTCGCTGATATAAGTTTATAAATCAATTCACGTCCCGTCACACTCGAACGAATTCACGATAACACTATGATAAAATTATATTTTAGTTTTTCCGATTATAAATTTGTTCTGATCGTACATGCGGTATTATTATCAGAAAGTTTGAATTATCATTAAACTTATCAAGAATCGGATATCTCTTATCTTTGAAAAAAGTAAATATTTATTTTAATATTCATTTTATAAATAGTACGGAGAAGCACTTCAGAACTGCAAGAAACTAGCAGAACTCAATTGCCTAATTTAAAAAATCGTATCGGATTCAACAATTTATTAGATAAAAATGTATGATAGATGAAAAAAACTGATTTTGTTGGCCAATTTTTTTAATGTTATAAAAATTACTTGTTTGTGTCGATAGTATACATAACACATGATGATTGATTGTTTTGCGATCGTTTTTTTATTATTAAATTTCTTCTATATATTTAATAGTATGTTGATGAACGTCCTATAAATAGAAATTGACAAATGATATTAATAAAAGTCTGATCTCAAAAAAATACAATTATTCATAATGTTTTTCTAATAACTTAAAATTTCTAATGAATAATGTTGTGCAATTACAGCAGTGATGCACAACAATAAGTAGTAATTGTTAAATGTTAGGAAAGGATGATCTCCGTAAAACTAATTGTTTATGAAGTTTGGTCATTAACTTACATGTTTTTTCGATATTAAAAATTAGTTTGCTTCTTATTGGGGTTCTTGTTTTATCGAAAACGGCTGAACTGGTTTTAAAACTTAAGAAGCTATTGGATAGAAATCAAAAATGATTATTTGATTTGATCGATAATGATCGGTTGTTATTATTATGAAAAGTTAAAAATATTGTTACTATTCAAATGTTGAACAAAATTTTTATTGGCCAACTTGGTTATTTTGGAAACTCGTTAAATATATGGAAGTTAATATAATATATTTAATATTAAATAAATCGATTTATTAACTTCCCGTAGGGTAGTTATAGTAATGAACTGAAAATCTAAAATGAAATTTTTTGCATATATTCACGTTTTGAAAGTTTCTGAACATTTTGGCATACCTCAGAAAAAATGGATGTGCATGTGTGTGTTTTGTATGCCCGCATTTTTTCGTTCACGATTTCTGGCGCACGGATAAACCGATTTGAATGGTTTAAATAACATTCGATTCCTATTGATAGGGAGTTGTGCTGATTAGTTTTTGGTAAAGGCAGCTCCAGCCGTTACGGAGATACAAAGCAAAGTAGGCCGAAAATAGAAATCGAGATTTTGAGAGAACGGAGCATTGAATTTAAATTATCTAAAAAACATTCAGTTTATAATGATGAGGAAAAGTGGTGATTAGTTTTTGACAAAGGCAGGTCCAACCGTTTCGGAGATACCGAGCTAAATGTGCAAAAATGGCAGTTTTTGAGAGAACTAAGCATGCGATTTGAATGATACAAAAAACTTTCGACTTGTGTTGACGAAACGATTGCTTTTGGGCAAATTTTTTTTTAATTTTATTTTGAATATCGAAAATAGTTCGAATTTGAATTTTTCTTGCTAAAGTTATATTAGCTTTGCAATTCAGTTTATATGATTCTTATAAATATTAGACAATGTCCTTCATTTTAAATTCAATTGATTAAGTTTTGTTTATTTACTTTTTTGTGAGCATATATAAGTTACAGTATTTATAATAATCTATTTGAAAGCATTTAATATTTTTAGAATATTTCATCACGGTACGGAAAGTTCCTGCAATTCGCCTTAAGGCACAATGCCATTCATCACTAGTTTGATTTGGCCGATGATAGTTGTTTCTCCCGTTCAAAGCTAAAAATAAAATTAGTTATCATTCTACTATTGAACAAATTTCAATTTTTATTGGCCAATTTGGTTATTTTGCAAACTTTGCAAAGGAAGTTATAATATATTTAGTGTGAAATAGATTTATTTCTTAACTTATTCTTTAAAAATTCAAATAAATCTACGAATTAGTAATTTTACAGGCTTAACTTATATCCGTTTAGAAATTTGATTGTTAGTTTCGTTAGAAAGGTGAATTCTATTCTCATTGAATGTTGTTTATGTTCAAAATAATTTAATAATTGGATCGAGCTTTCATTAGGTTTATGAGCTTTAACACATAACAGCTCTAACACACGTGACTTGAATCTATTATCTAGGTTGATTATTTCTCTATCGAAATTACTTGAAATATGCCATCGTTCGTAAAAAAAAAAGGTGATTGCGTATTACAGACAATTGAAAGCAGGTGTTTAGATTTACCTTTCGAAATACAATTATCAATTTGCTTTGTGCGTGCTTTCATTAAAATAGCATTAACTTTCTTTGATATCAACAGTTTTGTCCATATTGTTGTCGTATGACAGAAGACTCTTGAGCAAGCCAACCGTACGTTGCCGATGCGTGCGTTCTTACAATAGAAATTATACAAAAGTTAATTAGTTTGTCATTGTTACTGATGACAAATATGACTTTCGGTATATAATTAGCGGTAATATGGCCATACAGTCATATAGAGTATGTTGGAGGTATCGATATAGTTTTAAATTTACTACTTTATAAGCTGTATAATTTTGTAGATTAACAAATTCATATATCATAACATGATAATAATATTGTTCGCATCTTCTTTTACCTAACCAATTCTATCTAGAATAATAAAATAATTTTACACCCTAGGTACTAGTAGTAGTCCGTACGTAAAACTCATTCTGTACTCAAAACTTGAACCGTCTACATCTCGCAAATTAATACTATTATATACTAATTAAACTTTTTCACTTAACTTATTTTATATCAGGTCAATAAATTATATCTGGTCCTTCGAAGTGTGTAGTGTAATTAATGACTTTTTAATAAACATTGCGCCGGGCGTCTACAAATGTGAAATTTTGGGCGTTGTATATAGTTGGTAATATGCAAACTTTAATCAATCTTTATAATTAAACTAATTTTCATAGAACTCTAAGTATTTTATTGTAATCAGTTTGGGTACCAAATGTATCATTTAGCCAAGTTTCATCAAAATCCCAGTCGAGCAACTGAAGGGTTTTCCTTGTTAGGCACTGCAATTTTTAAAAGAAAAATATTATTTTATAAAAGTTTTATATTTCACTTTTCATAGTATATTTGATAGTAATATAGTTCTCTTTGCATACTATTATTGCTTACTATATTTAGACCTTATTTAATAAATAGTTTTTCTATATAATACTTTCTTGGGTTTCCTTTTAATTTTTTGGGTTATATCTTATATTAATATTGCACGTGTAATTTGTTAATGGATGTTCTACTCTTCATTATATATTTTATTTATAGATTGATATTATATTTAAGATATTTTTGGGGCTCTTCTACTCTTTATTATTTGTTATATTCGCTATAATTTATAGATTGATATTATTTTTAACATATAGCCAATAATAATAAAATATATTATAGTTTACTACTTGGTTCAAAATAGACATAAAGTTAGAGCTAAATATTTTGGCAAAAGAAAATAATTTGTTAATCTTTTTTATTATTTATATGGTTTTATAAACTAGTATGTAAGGCCAAATAAATAATAGAGAAAAATAGCCTTATATGCTAGTTTATAAGGCCAAATAAATTATAAATAAAGAATAATTTTTTTTTTGTTAAAATATTTAGTTTTAACTTTATATCAATTTTGAATCAATATTATTATTTCTCTTATTTCACATATTGCATTGCATTATACAATTTGCTATTATTGATATAGAAATCCATGAGGAATCAATTAATTTTGCTTGTTGTAACTAATGTATAATTGTACAACTAAAAATCGTAAATTGAATATATTATTTTTGCATTTTAATATATATATTATGGGTATTTATCTATATTTACTTACCTATTATCATGATAATTTGAATAGCTGTAAAAAATTATGAACATTATATTCATCTGACGCTCGAACAGTCTTGGAGTACTAGAACATAAAATAGATTAATTTTTAAAAGACAAGAAAAATTTTATTTCATATAACTTAATAGAATAGAAAAACATTTTCTCTTAATTTATATTTCACAGATATTTTAAAATTTTATAAAGCAGCGCAAAAACTGATAAATATAACTAATTATTGAATCACGCAAAACAAAAATAGGTGAAAATTAAGAACAACTTCAACGTATTACAATATAACAACTAATTAATGAATATGATAGCATAGGCTATCAATATAAAAAGTGTAGTTTTCTCATATTCTTTTCTCGTATTTTAATAGAAATCAAAACCTTACGGCTAGTGGGTATTCGACAGAAACTTCGACTTATTTTTAGATAATAATCCAACAGTCGATCCATCTATATTTGATTCATTTATTATCAGAATTGATCTAATAGGGCTGATTTATTGTTATTTGACACAGCAATGCCCGTAGAGGGCTCTTTTCTTGCGAAACATATTTAAGATCAATATTTTGAAGTAAAAATTTATATCGCTACTGCTCGATATCGGGATGGTTCATAACGGGGATTGAACCCGCGATCCCCCTGATTGTGAAAAAACGGTTACTGCCAAAATATTTACCGAATGTAAGCATTTAATACCGTTTTACTCTATAATATGATGTCAGACTACTTGTTTGAATTTTCGTGCGTGTCTGAACTTTCGATGTTTCTTTCTTTCAATTCACTTGCGATGGGAAATTATGTTGATTTTTGTAGATTCAAGGATGCCCGACCATGTGGGAATAGAATATGGATTTCAAAATGAGATTTTATAATTATTTATTCCTAATACAGAGACTATTGTCGTTTGTATTCATATGAGTTTGTTCGACCTATTGCTGGTGGGATTAATGAATTACTGTGAAATGTCTTGCAACTTCGTGCTTTTTTTTTCATTTAACACCTGATTGCTTCTATATAAATTTTGCTAAATACATATAAATATAAATGTATGTGTAATAAGTAATAATTATATTATTATTATGAAGATGATTTATATCATTGTTCTAAAATCTTGCGCTTACATCAATTTCTCTAGATAGATTCTGAGTACAAAATGTATTACTAAAACAAAATTGTCTAAAATTATAATGAAATTTTATTAAATTGATCGTAAAACTCTATTAGTTGAATAGCACGTGTGAAAGTATATTGTCGATTAAAAACTATTTCAAAATTCTTTCATTTAAATCACAAATATTCAATTATTATGAAATATTATTTTAGTAAACAATTAAAATATTAAGAGTGGTTTATATCTCTTGACTAAATAATAAAATCAATATGTAAATCATACACGTTGGGGGTCAATCGATACTGGTTGAATTACTTTTCAAATAAACCCTCAAGGTAATTTCAATCTTTTTGAATTCAGTTAGACTTCTAGTATTTATCACACTACATCATAAATATATGAGGCATAAGGCATTGGTGATCAATTTTCAAGTAAGTAAAATTCAAAAGTAAGATTGCCAACAAATTATTTATTTAGATTTTATGAATACTGACAATAGTGTGAATATTTATTATGAAATTATTTTGATTAATTTATTATTAGATATCATTCAATTCGTATTGATAATGCACAGAGCCCTTGGTGGTTGTTTGGCCGCAGTTATTCTGTTTGATAGTCAAGGTCGAAAAGGGTGCAACAAACGGTTACTATTTGGTTAAAAATCAGATATTCAAGATATAATATTTTATTATGAGCATTTCAAATTCAGTCGATACCATTATTTATAAATTAAACGATTCTGCTATCTTTAGCATAAATATCCGAAGATATTGTAATTTTTCAAAAAACTGAGCAAAAACTAGAATAAGAATGATTTTACTTCCGCTTTTATTTGAAGTATATAATAAATTGATTTTCCTATTGATCTCCGAGACGATTCAAAATGCGGATATAAGCAATATGTCTAGGCATCTTTCACCACAATGCATGAATTTATTACCTTACAATTCTATTGTTAGTCAGTGCTTCTCCACCATGCATGTTTCGATTTTCATATGACTTTGGCTTGTTGAAAATCTGGATTTAAAATAATTTCTATTAAAATCTTAATTGCCAGTTCAATATATTTTTAGTCAGTAATATACTTAGAGGGCGTCCATTAATCACGTGAGCGAGTTTTTAAGGATTTTTGAAACCCTTCCTCCCCCTTGGTGATTCATGGTGATATTTAAAATTACCACACCATCCTTCCCCACCAAACATCACGTGTATTTTAGTTGCGCGATGAAACTGTAAATTTTTGAATTTCTTCTGAAAACATTTGATTTTTTTTAAATCAGTTAAAAAATAAATATACGTGATATTTTACTATACCAGTCTCTCCCCCACGTGATATTTTGTGATTTTTTGTCAAACCCTCCCGCCCTCTAAAAACCTTACGTGATTAATGGATGCCCCCTTACTGATACTTATCATATGTCAGTAATTATCCATCCATATTGGTAGTCGGTGATGATGATATCAATACAATTATGTTCACGAAGTCATCAGTCTTAGTTCCAAAATATTTAAGGGAGTCTTCCTATGTGATGGGTTGAAAAAATTGATTTTTGTTCCATAAATTGCTCCCTTAACATGTCTAGAATACGGTAGTAAAGCGATTTTAGAAAATTCGAAGTCGTTTTAAAGATACAACAGGTAAAAGAAAGAGCGGTTCGGAGCGCTGAGTTGGCAGTTAGAGCCTTTAAACGCGTTTCTCTCAAAACTGTGTTTTTCAAACTTTCCTCCATTGTATCTCAGAATATATAATATAAGAAATATATTTACAATATATTTATAAGTATAGGAGCAGCACAACATCCATTGATCCATGCCAAAGTGTTCTATTTTTGGACATTACTACATTATCTATTACTATTGCCCATCCCTAGAACCCGCACAATATGGAATGAATATTGCGGTCTGTCTGCTAAAACCGTTAACAGATCCCTCATTGAATGCAATAATAATAGGTCGACAACCTTAAAATTATCTAACATTGAAACTGTTTTAAAAAAAATCGCATCAACACCTTCGCACCCGATTCACACTGGTTACGGTAAAATTGCGTTAGCTGCTCGTGCGTGCAGGAAATGGACTGGAGAAGGTACTTTCCTGTAATGGATTTTGAAGTTTGAAATACTGTTAGTAATATTGAAAGAAATAATAAAATACGATCATAATGATATTATATAGAATTGTAAAAATGATATTTATGTTTTTCGTATATAATTGTGAAATTTTCTAAATAGAGCAGCTAGGGGCTTATTGTAACTGGGCTAACTAGTAACAGCTTTTTTGAATAGGTTCTTGAATGGTATTAAAATATTTTTTAATTTCAATTGGACATGTAAACTGTCCTGCATATTATTGTCATAGCTAATGTCCCGCAGGCCGACGCAATATACAGAACTGTGCAGGTCCGTCATTTTTGATATGTAATATAAAACTGTACTATCGTAAAATATCGGTTTACGTTATTATCTATTGCATATTTTTTTAAATTTTATATATCTTAATTTGCTTTAAATTTATTAATCTTTAATAATGTGTAACAATTTTTCAATAATCAGTCTTGATTAATGCAAACAAATCACTCTTAGGGTTAGTTGAAACAAAACATTGGGACTAATTGAGACATACAAAAATTATATATAAAATATATTCAAGTGAAGATGATTCGGTGGAATGTGTAGTTTGCAAAATATAGGCACATTTAAATTGTGTTATACTATATATTTTATTTGTCTTAAGCATAGTTTTCGTTGATTTATGAAAACAATTACTTAGCAATATTATTCTTAAAAGAATAAATTCTCAGTGGTATTATTGTCGTTTTTTGGCATTACTAATTACTCCTGGTAGATATTACAACTACCCCCAAAAATATAGTCAGTTGTACCGCTGCACTTTTGTAGAAATTGTTATAAAAGTTATAAAATTATATTTACACTGGATTCGGTAAAGGAATATAGTTATGTAATTTTTAATTAATATCGCAAATTTATTGATTACATATTGAAAAATCTACAACTCCTCTTGAAATGTGAAGAATTCAGTCAATAAAAGTTCAAACCTTGCATAATTAGAGTCCATAATTTGTTTTCTATTTCTGTTTTATTTAGATTAATAGGTTTTTATTGGTTTTTTCTCTCACGAATTTTGCACTGTTATAAGAATGAACTATTATTGCAAAGCATGAATAATATTATGTG
>NW_020539725.1:14678197-14757153 GCF_003426905.1 Ctenocephalides felis | reverse complement strand
CCGTTTGGATAGTTAATAGAAATGTACTAGAGTTCGCTTCCGTATTGCAAGCTGAACGGGAAGTGCAAAAGGTCTGAGAGAAACGAGCTCATATATGTAGTCTGATAGAAATTTATCAATACATACTTACAGTCCTGCTTAAGGAAATGAAGAAAGTGTTTATATAGATATAAAAGTACGTGAAGATTAAGAAAATGAATTTTTATATATACAATTTTACTCATATTATGACTGGTATTTTACATATATAAGAAATTGTAATAAATTGATTTTTGGACGTGTAACACTCGAAGATAATATTCAAATTAGAACATCATATTGAATATAAATTGAAATATTCGAAAATAATTCTTTGTAAAGAAAATTTTCAATGTTAATATTTATTGCCCTACGGATTCAAAATGCTATTTTAATATTTATTTGCCCTGCATTCAAATTTTTTTTATTCTCTATTTTATTTACAACTGTCCCGTTAGGACATTTAATAAATTTGGGGAATTTACAATTGTCAAGGGACATTGTATACTAAATCCGCATGTTGGAAAAACAACTCAATAGTTGTTTTCTCATTCGTTATAATATTGACAATATTTTATTGATAATGATATAATCTTAACTATTTTCTTATAAATAATTTCTTACAAATAATGCATTCAAATGATTGAAATTTTAAGAAGTGGTTAAAACACATGATAATTATTAGTTTTATCATGTAACTTAGACCATATTTTTGAATTTTTAATATTTATGAATATATAATATTCTAACGTTATCTAGGCTTTAGACTAATTGTAAAGAAGATCACATAGTACGATATTTTAACTATAAAATAAATGCTCAATATAATTAAAAATTTGATAAAAATATTACAAATTAGAAATTCGAGCGATATTCACAGGCATAGATAAACAAGTATAAAAGTGGTTTGTTTGGCTTAAAAAGATTAGTTTTTCATTTGTTTATACAATCATTATGAATTGAAGTATGAATTGCAGTTGTATGAAAGTTAATATAATCTAATCAAAGTCATTGAAAATGCAAAAAAATATGAATAATATTCAGTCTAAATGCAGAGCGATATTCACAGGTAAAGTTTTGTTTGGCTTAAAAAGATTATTAGTTTTTCATTTCTTTATACACTTTAGACTAATTGTATGAAAGTTAATATAGTACGTTTTTATAACTAGAATATAAAAGCTCATATCAATATAATGAAAATTCAATAAAAAAAATACTAATATTCAGTCAAATTAGAGGGATATTCTCATCAGATAAAAGTTTTGTTATTACATTAGAAATATTAAGGGGGCAATTATTGGATAAAATAGCTATGTTATGTTATCAATGGGTAGTATTTTAAAATCTTATTTAATATTTTAGTCACAACAACTAATGAATGTCTTTTCAGGCAGTTGTAGTTTGATGAAAATAAAAAAATAATAATAATAATAATAAAAATTATGTTATCAGTCTTTTATGTTAACAATTTGCATGAGTGTAGTCACGCCAACTTTCAAAAAACTATGTTTTTGCTGTTCGATCGAACGTTTTACACAATATTAACTTCTAAAACCTAACCTCCAAATGGCATAAACGTTAGAATTTAGTTTAACTTCAGGCATGTGACAACAAATTATTGCACTCACGATAACATATGTGTGAAGTTGAACTAATGTTATATTTGACATGGCTTTTTCAACGTTCGTGACTACCGACTCGTGTGATTGCTCAACATAACTAATCTATTTTATTCAAAAATTGGCCCATAAGATTTTTTTTTCATTTATTATTATATAGCAATCAGAACAGTAATTACATTCTATGAGTTGCTTTGCTAATGTATATAAACTAAAAAGAATATACTAAATAAGAATAAATAAAGATAATAACATAAAAATAGTAATTAATAATAATAATAATAATAGATAATAATAATGAATAATAAAATAATATAATAATACTACAAATAAATCATTAAATTAACTAACATATTTTGATGATTCACTATAAAAAAATATAGAAATTGTTCCATTAAACAATTTGCTTGATAAAGATATTATCCATTGGTGATTTTCGCTTGAGTCTCGTGGAATGTGGAATCTCAAGCAGTTGTGCAACTATTGGCTCATAAGTATATATAAAAATTTTAATTTTTTGAACGAACATAAAGAAATAAATACAATTGACTGCACTATGTGAGTCAATTTAGGCAATTCCCCGACCAAAAAAATATCATCTATCCAATTGTCACCTCAAGCTGTTGGTCAGCTCTCTCATTACCTGTGTTTTATTCGAGCCGGTGTAATCGCGTAACTAGAGAAAACACGTATGCGCAAAAAATGCTAAGAAAACTATCTTGATATGTAGACGCTTATATTATATTATGTAACGCATATTATCTTGAAACCTGAAATTCTAGGAGATGCCGTGAGCACCAGCAATCGAGGTAGGAAATCGGCATAATAATAAATTTACTCTGTCATTTCGTTAGTCCGTGTTGATACAGGAAAACGTATTATATTATGCATAAATATCTCCCAAATCATTATTTTCCAAATTTATACGTATTTGAAATTAGAAAAGTAATAAATAACTAAATACTAATAATAATAATGATAAATAGTAGTCCACCCGAAGACAGGTCCATGGTATGAGAGAACCACAAAATCAATGATTTTCTTAATAATGATCTTCTTTCTTGATATTGATTACTATATGATAACTTGAAGCAAATGTTGAGCATTTTCATGGTATCGAAAAGAGACAAATTGTCGGCGATTATTTTAGCACAAATTCATAGTTTGGATTTCTCTATATTGGTTCAAATCACGCGAAGGACGATTTGGCAAAATGACATTTTTGCATGATCTTTCGAAATACATTCCAGACGATGAAATATTTATTGTTGAGTCGTAACAATCCTATAAAGAAACCGAATAGAAGCTTATATTTTCTATTTAAATTCCTAGAGTCGTATATTCTGCTATTATATTTGCGAGTTATTACTTTAAAATTACTTTAAGGGGGGGGGGGTATTCTGGTCTAGAAACATGAAATTTATGCGGTTTTTGGAAGACTATAAAAATGGCAAACAATTTTACTATATATTTTAACGAGTTATAAATTAGGGTTTTGAGAATATAAGAAAAAAATTAAATATGGTTAGATGACAGTAGCATTTTGCCTCAAGGCAAGTTACAAAAACCTCCCGATAGGTTTAATAATTGATTTAATCAACCGAAATTAAGATTTAAATATTTAGATTAACATAGCATTTTCAACTGTTCATTTCAAAAATAGAGTTTTCGCTTTCAATTAAATCCAAACATAGCGATTTCCAATTGATTTTTCTCAAACACATTTATAAGATCTGTGATTATATTAATTATAGTGCATAGACAAACTTCGGTTTAAGGTAAAAAAAATGTGTTCACATACACACGTACTTTTTCCAAATTTGGTCTCATTGGATTCAGAACGGCTTGAAACGTCTAGAAAACATAAAATTGTCCAATCTTATTTTTTATGAAAACATAAACTTCTTCTTCGGGAAGTTGAAAATGGTCATAAAGTTTTAATTCTAACAGGTGAATAGAGGGATTTTGAAAAATTTGCACCTTACTGATTTTAGCCCATCAAATAATCTGAGGAAAAAATAAATATACACTAGATTATTAATCTAGAATAATGTATGAACTAAGAACAAGGTGAAATATTTTTTTGTATGAAAAAGAAAAAAAACGACTTTCTTTTGATATTCTTTTTTTTAAAAAAGGTGTGAAAAATCAGAATTTGAAGATGAAAGTAGTTCATTCTGAAGAGAAGTCTATAACGAACCTTCTGGTAAATTTTGTAACAAATCAGTCCAGTAAAAGTGGAGAAATCGTGGGTATCATATCGAAAAAGACAGTTTTTCGGAAGGAAACAGAGAAATATTATCGTGGTCGTGCAAACTAAATTTTGAAAAAATTCTTGTACACATTCTTGAATAGTTAAACTTTACAAATATCATAAAACAGAAAATAGATTTTCTTAAAATTCTTGACCAGAATATCTCCTTAAATTATAACATTCTAATTAAATATATATTTTAATACAAATTAATTGTTTTTATAATTTTTAATCGTGTGTTAATTATTTGTAATTAATTTGTATAATTAATTTTAAAAATATACGAATTATTGAAAAATTGTTGATGACATGTGCATCGAAGTAAAACATAAAATCTGGGTCTAAAATTTTAATTATGATGAAAAATATTTTGATAGTTAATTTGATAGTAATATTAATATAAGTTATATTGACTAACTTATTTTTAAGATTGAATAAGTACAAAATTTATTTCAATTTCCAAGCTGCTAGTTCACAAGAAAATAAATGTTTTTGCATGTTATTTTTCAGTAAATCTTATAAATTTGTACCTAAAATAAAGCATAATAACACAGGCCACGATATGCTTAAATTACTCTACAAATGACGCACACTACGGTGTCTTATTTTGTGCTTGCAATGGTTCTTATAACTTTGCATGTTTTACCTTCAACTATACTGATATTGATAAGAATTCACATTGTGAACTTGAATGTTTCCTCATATAATAAATATTTTGCATGGTGTATTAAAACTATATTGATTTAACGCTAGATTTCAAATGTATGGGTATCGTTCAGCTTTTGATGAAGTTTTTTTATACATACATTAAATCTAAAAGAACAAGATTAAGTGCCATGCTATATTGGGAATAACATTTCTTTCAAGGATAAATATAGACGTGAATAAGCAATGAGGTACATATTCACAAACTGATCAAGAAAGTTTGTGAATATGTACCTTATTGCATTGCATTGTAAATGTAATCTAAATAAATCTAATCTCAATTATATTTTTAAATTCTGTCTGAATCTTATAAATATATTTTCTTTTCTTTATTCATACCAAAATTACAACTATCTTTAAATTGGTGGCAGCGGTGGGATTCGAACCTACGCTCCCAAAATTATTAACAAATGCTCATTATTTGCGTTGTATCATTATTATTCGCTAAACAGTAATTACTGAGTTCTCAAAATTGAATAGATTTATTGATTCTCAGGTCAATATCAATTCATTTACATTATGATATATTATTATGTTTAATTCAACACAGTATATAAAACAATTTTTTATAACAAATATTGCGAAGCCTGTTTTACAGCTCATGGTACTAGTAATTCGAAAGAGGATTTAAACTAACTTTTTACGATTTACTATCCAACAAAATGATATAAAACTTGAAACAATCACTGTATTAACAATTTCGTAGGAAAAAATAGTTTCACAAACAATTAAAAATATATTACGCGTCTAGCCATCATTTATTATTTTTCAAATAGGTCAGTATTGCGCATTCAAAATGTTAAAAATCAACAATGGTCTAAATTTTTATTCATTTATATTGTATTCATGACCTTCTGATTCACTTTTGAGCACTAAATTATAATCACACGGTTTATATTATGGAATAATACATTTATAATTTCATAATAGCTTCTAGAAGACAATAAAATGCAAATATTTACTTTGAAATTGTTTGCAATTAATTTGTAGTACGAATTCCGTACCATATACTAATATTTGAATAATAGATTCGAGTTATCTGAAAGAAATTCAATTTAAATGGAAGTTAATTTTAGCCTAATGTACATTGTATAGATTGCTATGATAAATAAACAAAAAAAATGGAAGTTATATGAATATAATTACAAAATATAAACATTTTATTTTGTTAATTTCGTATCAGTATTGTTATTAACTGTTGTTGGAATAAATGTGCTGAACTTTGCGAAATGTAAGTTATACTAAAAGAAAAAAACTTTGATTATGCATACCTTAAATTATTTTTTGTTTACCAAATAGTCGGTATTTATCATTTTTGCGTCTTGAAAATTACTTTCCACAACTAGAATGCTTATCATACTTTACGAATCGATTGTATTTTTTAATTAATCAAATTGGAAAAATATCTCTGTGTAATTAAATTGATTTGGTAGATCCTAAAACGTTAAGTTTCTTCATATGTTGAGTATGATATAACTTAAGCTCTAAAAGTTCAAAACTTATAATTTTATACGATAATTCTTGAAGATTTGGGGCAATTGTGTTATTATATTTTTCCTGCAGTCCTAGAAATGTTATTCACTGTTACGGTTCAAAGGTTTAAATAAACAAAAATTAATGGAAAATAACCACCATAACCAAAAAATGGTAATAATTTCACCAAAGCTCTAGCTCTAGATTCACTTCAAAGCTCTAGGTTGCACTGTTCCAAACAACGTGAAATTTTTTTTTCTAAATTTTTGCAGGACAATTAAGGTCGATACTATCATTCCGTTTCGGCTTGACGTTAAGGTCTGGGACACTCTATATAAATCATATGAAAAACACAGTATTTGGCTATTCGCTAGATAAGATTCGCGTTTTCCGTTTCCCAGAAAACTACTGCTCCTTATTTAATGTTCAAGTTGAATATATCTAAAAATAAGTAACATTACAAGATGTCATATTGATTTTACGGTTTCCTAAAAAGGGTTTTAGCAATTGGACAAACTGTTATTATGAGCGTAATATATGTAATTATTTCCAATGCACTGTTATTTGCCTCTTTAGCTTAAGGAAATTATATATTCTCCTGTTACATTCGATGACGATAAATGTCTAAATGTCTGCAGGTAGTATGAACATACTGATGTTAAAGTTGAAAGGTGGAATATTTATCTAACTGTCATTGTGAAGATACTATCGGATAGCACCTTTACTACATGACACTAAACTATTATCATTTATAAGTTTTCAGAGATCAGAAAAATACCATTGCAAATTTGTAAAAGACTACCTTGGTAATATGGATTGATTAGGTTGCATATATTTATTGGAACGCCAACAAGCTGGCGACTTTTTATTATCTGAGAGCTAAAAATACATTTGTGTTAATATTTAGTGGGGAAAATAGAAATAGTAGAGAATTGTTTTTCATGGTACATAATCTGTGACGCGATGCGCTTTTATAATTTGTCTCACAAATAATTAGTGTTAGTTATTTATATATTACAAATTTGGTTTCAAAATTGGTTTATATATTTGATAAATAAATACTTGTTTCTAAGACGTTGCACTATTTCGATTGTAATACTGTAATCTAAACAGTATATTGTTTCATTCTAATACTAATAAAATTAATACATTGCAATAGTACTACTAAAATTAAAACAATGATATGAGATCACGATTATGTGATCTAGTAATAAGTGTACCTATATAAGAAAATCTATGTTCAAGAATTCAACATGCTATTATTTAAATTATATCTGGTTCTACTTGAACTTTTCACCTTATGTATTCTTTGTAATGTTATATATTTCTATATTTAAATTATCACTATTTAATTTTAATTTTATTTTTTATTCCAGATTCCTTTATCTCATGGAAAGGCGTCGTCGGTTCCTTTTGCGACCATTGATGGAAAGGTAAAGTCAAACTTTTTTTCATATGATTTCATATATGTCATGATCGAATCAAATTTATAACAGTTTGATTCTAAAGTTCAAAGTATTCTCTCCCATTTGATGATATTTTTTTATGAAATATATCAATGAAGTTCTTCTTGTCTTGTTCTTAATGTCTTGCGATTAGGCATTTAATTATTATTTTGACTGAGTTTATAACCATTGCTATAATATATAACTGCACATATATTTTACGTTTATTGCCTTGATTCAGATTAAATCATTATGCCAAAAAATGTTTTTAAAATAGTGCTCCATAACCATAAAAGTATAGAGTAGGTAGGTACTTGAATAGAAATTAAATATGATACTGATTGAATACGTCATTCTCCTTGCTTTTCCACGCCTATTAATGTATTAATTTAAAAAATAAAATGCAAAGAATTAGGTAATTGAATTATATGTTGTTGATGAAAATATTTTTTTCTTATTCTACAGAATGTGAATGAAAAAACAAATGTGATATAATCTTTAACATTTCTTTTGAAATGTTAGCCTCTTAAAATTTGAAAAATTCTCAATAATTTTTATATATAAACCATAAAATTTTCTGTAAACTGTACTTATTGATTCAATGACTCAATGTAAAAAGCTAATTTTTAATTAAATTACTCCTGTAGTTATATCAGAGTAAATGAACGAATATAATAAATATGTATTTTACTTTTTTCTAATACCATTATTTCGCATATGAACAAAAGATATTGCATAATAATTACGAATATTTATCTCAGTAATAGTGTCAATGTTTTTTTGATTTTGTAACATGCTATTAAATATTTTACATAATTTTATTTTATTAAAAACTAATTTTGTGTTTCCGTTATGATTTTGATAATACTTTCTATTTACTTTTTTGTTTGTTTGATGCACAAGTGATCTTAATTATCTAATCTGACCGAGATTTTTTCAAAATATTTGCATAAATCATATTACTTAACCAGTATTTTTTAATCTATCATTTGAATATCAAGAACTATTGTAAGTTTGTATTTTCTAAATGGGAAGTTTGTGTATAACGGTAGTTACTAATCAAATTTTACTAAACCGCGATTTAAATGAAACAATTGCTCTGACGACAGATAAGCGAGAAAATTTAATTTAATTTAAATTGGCACTAATAAATACGATTTATTGTAAAATTTTTGCACCTGCCAAATTATATTGTTTAAAAAATTATACTGATGTTCAGTTACCATGTTTTTAATATACGCGTATTTGTTAGAACAATTGCGTTATTTTCTTATTTTTATTGAAATGTGTGTTTTTCGTGATATCAATATTGATTGATTCCTGTTCAGGGAGTACTTGCATCATGCCTTTTATTGGTATGAGAGTATGTACATATGCATTTCTATGTATTATATGGGCGAACGTCATATGGAAGCTTAAAGCTCAAAGCTTCCTCTCGACGTATATATTTGTTTGTTTGGGAAGTTCTATGGTATCTCAATATGGTATGGTTTCTTCGCGTAGCTGACAATAGAGATTTTTGTTAAGAAATAAAAGAAAATAATATAAAATATAAGCAAGCTGAAGGTCTGAGGTAAAAAGAACCTTCTTGTTAGAAACTACTTGAACGTATTATTATGAATCTTATAAGGTTTGCTTTTTGTTATATTAAATTCCTGCATAATAGTATATATAACTCAATGTATTAATAAGCTTGAGTGTTGACATTTTGAAAATCGGTTAATGTCCTTGCTGAAACAAATGCTTTGAAATAGGGTAGGGCGGGGCACAAAAATCCAATTTTTATTTTGAGCAAATATATTGTGAAAATCAAACTAATTATATCATAACAAGTAGCACATATCAAACAAACATCTCTCAGACCATGTTTAGTAAAACTTCCAGCTACATGCATCATTGCAAAAATATGTTTTTTTGCTATTTTTCAAAAATATATCATCTCGTTCTTTATGATAAAATGGGGCATGCAGGGATCAAACAGATCCAATGTCTTATTTTTAATTTTAAAGGAATTTTACGGAATAATAGCTTTATTATTTCTTATGATATTGAATGTGAAAACACTCAATCATTACAAAATATCAATTTTATGGGTACATGGCGAGAACACTGTATATAACCTTGATCTAGTATTTCTTCAGAAATAATCATCAGCATAGTTGGAATTCTTGGAATACTTATTTAACAAAGCTTTTATAAAATTGCTTCTGTTAACTTAATTTACTTTTTTGTTTACTATTTTGTATTATTTACATCTTTGCCAGGGTAAAGGTTCAGTTGGTCTTTTTTACCCTACACACGTTTGAGCTTTTATAGAGATTTTATAAAAAAAACTGTTGAATCTAATTTAAAAATAACAATACATCTTATAAAACAATTAAATAACGTATACCCAAATATTTTATTAAGGTTTCGTAAACTAAACAACAGTGCTCACAACCAAAAAACTAACACCAAAAGAAAATACTTCTGTGTGGATTTTCAAACATTGACATTTATCTTCTGATAGCGACGTTATAAGAATCAAGGTGACGGCTGGTTAAACATCTTTTTTCGCCTACTTTCAAATATTGTTGATAAAAAAAATCTTAACTGCATTTTTTTTTGAATATCGGCATTGGACTCTTTTACCAGCGGACGTCTAAGCACAGCTCTACCCTATTTTCAAATTATCTGTTTCGACAATATTTATTAATCATAATTTGAACAATTAATTACGAATTATCACCTTATACAATTAATTAATTTCATAACGCAGATTCCTAAGATGTTCAATATTGAAAAAAGTTTGTGCTGAAAACTACTCTTACTGAACGTTACATGTATTCTCTGAAGGATATTTTATTCAATAGTATTTCAACATAATATGGTTTCTTGCAAGTAGTAGGTAATATAGATTTTTGAAGAAAGATAAAAGCATATTACAAAATTTCAGTAAAGGCCTACTTGGTAGCACCATTAACAATCTTATGAATTTTGATTTTTGTTATAATAAATTCCCTTATATAGTAGATATGAATCAAATGTTTTCTGAATGTTGAAATTTTATTAATCAATTCCCTTGCTGAAAAAAACGTTCAGAAATTTTAAAAGTATATCATGCACATTATCTGAATAAAGGCATACATAATACAATTTTTTTATGATGTATTTTCTTTTCTAAACCTTTGAAATATAATTATATATAATGATTAGCTGTAATCGCTACAAATTGGTATGAGTAAAATATTCATCAACTTTAATATTATCGATCCTGGGGGTATTATAGAGAATGGCACGCGCATCGAACACGTGACAGATTCGGGGCCATCTCTCGGTGGCACCGTCTTCTACGTCGTAGTCTCTAGGAGAATTTAGTAAAATAATTTAAGTTTGACTATAGATTATATGTACTTATTATTGATCATCATATCATAGATATGATAGAGTTGTCTGTTATTGATGAGTTTGTCCATGAAATGATTTTTTGAATTATTATTAATTTTAAGTTAGTCTCGACAGTTTTTTTATATAACTCTATAAAAGCTTTCATCTGGGCGGGGTAAAAAGGACCAAATGAATCTTGAAAAATGTGTAAAAAATGTAAAATAGTAAACTAAAAAAGTAAACTAATGCTTTAAAGCAAATTGCTGGAACTTTCCTCACCAAAAATTAAAAATTTTAAAAAAGATTCAATTTTCTTTTAGAACTCTGAGTAAAATCGAATGTATTTGTGTGTATTCGGATACAAATTTTTGTCGACGATTTTGTGAACATAGATTAACCGATTTAAATAATTCAAAAAACATTCGATTTGTATTGACGGGAAGACGTTCTGATTAATTTTTCACAAAGGTTTTGAAACGACTGCGAATACCGAAGATGTGCCAAAAAATGTTTAAATTCGCATTTATACTTGGTGTGGCGTTAAAAGTATAAATGCGAATTTAAACATTTTTGAATTCATATAGTTACGAATATAGTATATTAAAGTTAAATAGTCGTTTCACATATCTTATCCACTGAGTTATAAGATTCGGTTTATGGTTCACATAATATTCCGAAAAATTAAGCATACGGTCCGTTACACATATTAAACTGTACTCTTTTTATAATAAGAGCACTGGGAACAAGTTTTTTATTATTGCTCTTATTTTGGATAATACAGATATTTATTTTATTGTCATCTATTTTTGCAAATATATATTTAATTTTGATTTATATTTTCATTTAGAAATCTAAAAAAAAACTATCTGCTGTTAGAAAAAGTTTGCTGAATTTTGTATATTACTTTTTATACCTGAATTAAATCTCTTTTACTTAATAACAATGCGACAGATTTTAATGCTTAAGATTCTTAATACCTCCCAGGTAAAAACATATCGATGGCTACATAGTAAAAGCTTAAAGTTATAAGCAAACATATTTATTTTTTTTTAGATCATATACATAATAAAATGTACAGTATTAATATTCTCAGTATTATTTCAAAGCAAGGTTATATATTGTTTGTAGTACAGTTCAGAAATAATTAATAAAACTGAAAAATTTTGAATTTTATTGTAGGCGATCTAGATAAATTGCACCCAATTTTTTAAGTTTAATGTTTTCTTTTACAATTTTTGCTCAAACCATTCACAATATTACAACGTAGTTATCCCAGATGCATAATACTATATTGCCCGAAATAAAAAAAACAATTTTAATTATTAATAATATTTAATCATAATATCTTGACTATTTACTTCAAAGATTATTTAAAGTTTCATTTTCCTAACGGTGAGCTTAAAAAAGGTCATTGTGCCGAAACCATCTCTATATCGTTTTTACCACCTTATGTATTGCATATTAAATATTTAAGGGATTCAGGTAATTTTAGAGTAAAACAGATGTGAGAGCAATCTTATTTTAAAATATTTTAAATAACTGTTTAAAGGGATTGACAGATATTTATGTTCATTATTTATACAGTTGTTCAAAAATATGTTTCTCGCACCTACTCAAATGTTTTAAAAAATATCGGTATTAAATAAACATTTGCGCAGAATTAAAATACATGATTCATAAATTCATACATTCTTTCAATTGTTAAATAAAATATATGTTAAATTGCAATTTTGTTCAAGTCTAAAATATACGTAATGCAAAAGAGTGTTCAATTATATGTTTAATTTGTGGTTCCATTTATAATTAGGGTAGATTGGGGCACAAAGATTCAATTCGACTCTGAGCAATTCTATTGTGATTACCAAACCATTTATATCACAACAAATAATACATATCAAACAACTCTCTGGCTATGTTCTGTAAAACACCCAGCTAATTCATTATTGTAGAAATGTGTTTTTTGCTGTTTTTCAAATATTTTTTATCCCACCTTTGGGGTAAAAAGGGTTCAAACAGGTCCAATGTCTCATTATTAATTTTAAAGGAATTTCATAAAATAATAGCTACTTTATTCAACCAATGCAAAATAAATATTTTATAGGTACATTTTTCACAAAGATAACACTGTAAATCACCCTGATCGGGTATATCGTCAGAAATATATCATCAGCAGAATTGGAATAAGTATTTATTTAATTTTTCTCTTGAAAATTGCTTTTTTTAACTTGATTTACTTTTTATTTACTATTTTTTATTGTTTACGCCCTTTTCAGGGTAAAGGTGTAGTTGATCATTTTTACCCCATCTAAGTATAAGCTTTTATAGAGCTTATATAGAAAATATTAACTTAAAATTAACAATACATCTTATAAAACAATTAAATAACATATATTTAAAAAAAATATATTAAGATCTCGTTAACTAAACAACAGTGCTCACATCTAAAAATCTAACAAGGAAAGACAATATTTTTGTTATGGATTTTCAAACATTGCCGTTTGTCTTCAAATAGCAACGACGTAAGAATCGAGGTGATTGCTGGTTATACATTTTTCCCCTCTACTTTCAAATATTATTGTTGGAAAATGTTTAGCTTTACTTGTTTTTGTGATATCGGTAGTGGATCTTTTTACCCGCGCACCTTTAAGCCTTGCTCTACTCTATATAGTATTAAGTCACCTGAGATTGATATTAATAATGCATGTATTTTGTAAAAAGCAAGCATTTATCATTAATGAATGAATATCATTAACATATTTAATTAATGCATTCGAAACTTTAAAATATTATTAATGCAATTTGTTAGATCAGTTTTAAAGCTTTTTTGGGTTTATTAATTATAGCAATCAATATAAAGTACTTGAAGCTAAAATTTTTGACAATTAGAGAAGATGGCATGTTAAGGATAAATATTCATTGATAACTCCTTTTTCTATATATAATTATTACAACAAATATTAAATTAAGTTAAACTATAGTGGTTTAAGTTTAACAAAAAAATTTTTTTATTAAATTTGTATGTAACAATCAGAATGAAGTAAGTGTTCTATGAGCTACAGTGAGAACATAATCTAAACAAATCTATAATATCAAGTAAAGGAAAAAAATAGCTAAGTATAATAATTTAAAATATCTTTCATGCAATATGTTACATCAATTCTAAAAAAAATTTGGGTTTATTAATTATAATTCAATACAAAGTACTCGAAGCTAAAATTTTTGACATAAAAATATGATGGCATTTTAAGGATAAATATTCATTGATAGCTCATTTTCCTATATATAATTATTACAGAAAATATAGTGGTTTAAGCTCAACATTTATTTTTTATTAAATTTGTATGTATCAATCAGAATAAAGTAAGAATTCTATGAGCTACAGCAAAAACATAATCTAAACAAATCTAATGTAAAGTAAAGAAAAAAAATAAATAGCGAACTATAATAATAATAATGATAATAGCAAATAAATAGAAATAATAATCATACAAATTATAAAAAGAAAAAAAAATCAATAAATAAAAAATAATATTAATAATAGAGTAGAAAACTAAGTTTAACAATAATGGTTATTTATCTTCCCTTAGGGCAAGTTATAGTAATCGCAAAAAAAAACGAAAATGAAAAGTTTTATATATCTTTACGTTTCAAAGGTTTCTGAACATTTTGGCATACCTTAGAAAAAATGGATGTATGTGTGTGTGTGCGTGTGAGTGTGCGGATACAAATTTTCGTCGACGATTTCGGGAACACCGATCAACCGATTTAAATAATTCAAAAAACATACGATTCATATTTATAAGGAGATGTGCTGATTAGTTATTGGCGAAGATAGGTCTAGCGGTTCCAAAGATACGGGGCAAAAAGTGCCAAAACCGGTAACTCACTTTTTAAGAGAACGGAACGTCCGATTTTAATAATTCAAAAAAACATTTTACTTGTTTTGACAAGATGAAGAATTGATCATATTTTCTTGAAGGCAGGTCTAGCGGTTTCGGAGATCTAATGAAAAAAGTGAAAAAAATGCCATTTGGCGGTCAAAAATGATCATTAGACATATGCACATCAAATTATCAGATATTTTATAGAGATTTTAACAATAAGTATAAATTTTGTTTGCATTCCCTTGGGTTCAGTACCAATGTTTATTCGTTAGACAGCGACGCGGCGCTTACGCGCTTTGACATTTTGTGTCTATGCAGTTGCTTTGAAAAAAAGTTCAGAAATTCTAAAATATGCCAAAATAAAGAAATTTTTTTTTCAAAAAAAGTAAATTTTTGTCAAATTCCTAGTTTCTCAAAAATCTAATTTTTTCGAAGTAAAAGGTTTGTTTTTAAAAAAATAATAATACTTAGTACGGGAAGTTCCAGAAATTTGCCTTAAGGCTAGATGCCATGCGCCCTACTAGTTATTTTCTATCAATCTGCCTAGCGCTCTTACTATTGCCTCGAATGCAATACTTCGGCAGGTACCATACCTCTCCGGCACAATTTTGTACCTGTCTCTTGAATGTATTCGCTGTCAGTAGGCGAACGTGCGGTCTCTCGGGTACTCGCGATACATTCGCGGTCCACCGATCATAATGCTCCGTTTGCGGCTTTGTATCGGAATCATCGACTGATTCAATTCTTTTTAGTCAGATATAATCGGACTTAATACCAGTTGCTTGTGAGATTTATTTCGGGAAATTTGTCTCGAATTTACTGTGCTTTTGTGAGTGATTAATGGATTTTTTTATCGGAATTTTTATAGCATAAGCTATTTATGTTGCGACAAGGATTTGATGAAATATTTGTGATTTTTGTTCTTAAAGTGATATCAAATTTATAAAATAGATTATCAAGTGATGTTCATTATTTTATACGAACGGTCTTATCAGTGAAATGTTAAGTGATTGTATGAAGTGTTAGTTACAACAAAATTTTGCAGACACGTAATTGCATTTAGTTTAATTTGAGTACTGATGTGGTTATGTTGTGATTAATTAGTTGAAGCAATAATTTAAAAGTGTTGTATATGATTTAATATTAGCTGTATATATTACATTTTTAAAAATGCCTAATTTCTAAACCATAATAGAGTTTGTGAAGCAGATTGATGGATATAGTAACTAATCAACATTTATACTGCATTTATATGTTAAAAATAGTTATATAACTAAAATTTATAACAAAAGTGTCGTTGCTTAAAATTTTGGGAATATATATATAGCAGGTAAGGCCAATTATGTTATAAAGAGTTCTTAAATGTTGCCAGTTGTCAAACTACTCTGTATCAACGTGTGAGGTTTTAATTTAATGCCCTCCATTCGGTTTGATAAATGGGGTAGAGCGGGGTTTAAAGGTCCGCGGGTATAAAGGTCCACCACCGATATCTCAAAAACAAGTAAAATTAAGAAATGTTCAACAATATTATTTGGATAGTAGATCAGAAAAAGATGTGTAACCAGCCTTGATTCATATGGCCTTTCTTTCGGGGGATAAACGGCAATATTTTAAAATCCATAACAGAGTATTTTATTTCATTGTTAGTTAATTTGGTTGTGAGCACTGTTCTTAATTTAGAAGACCTTTATATAATTTTTAGGGCCTCGTTATTTGAATGTTTTATAAGATGAATTGTTATTTTCAAGTTAGATTAAACATTTTTTTGTATAACCTTTATGAAAGCTTACACGTGGCAGGGGTAAGAAGGACCATCTTAGCCTTTTCTCTGGCATAGTTTTGTAAAATAAATAATGGTACATAGAAAAGTAAATTAAGTTAAAAAAGCAATTTAGCAAGAGAAAATTTTGATAATTGTTTCTGACGAAATACCAAATCAAGATAATATACAGTGTACTCTGTAAAAAATGTACCCATAAAATTAAAATTTGCATTGGTTGAATAATATAGCTATTATGTCGTAAAATCCCTTTGAACTTAAAAATAACATTTATTATACCCCCGTCGTAACATTTTACCCCGTCTATGGGGTAAAAAGGACCAGGTGACAAATTTTTGAAAAACATCGAAAAACTAATTTTTTACATTTCATAATTACTTGGGACTTTTACTAATCATAGTCGGATAGTTGTTCGTTTGATATGTATTATATGTTATGATATTCTTGGTTTGGTTTTCACAATATAATTGCTCAAAGTCTAATTGGACCTTTGTACCCCACCCCATACTTTTTTTAAAATAAGCTAAACTCTAATTCATTATAAATCAAATATTTGATGATAATATAATTTTATTAAATACAATCGAAATTTTGATTGTTGTAATTACAGTGACCATTACATGATTTTAACAAAATGTCGATTATTAAAAGCAATGGCTATCTTCTAAATCAATAATATTTGACGTATGTCAATGTTATAATCACTATTAACTTTCCTACATAACTAACTTTCTCTCCGATCAGTAATTGATTAATTCGATTTGATTGCGATATCGTATTGTTGATTAATATGAGAAAATGTGAAACTTATACTGTAAACAAATTTCATCTAGTTGAGAAAATGCACATTATGTAGCTAGTAATAAATGATACAAATTAGGTTAGAGAACATAAAATATTAGTTTGAGTGCATAAACCGAATGCTAGTGCATATGTATTAAATTGGGCAGATTTAATACATATTTATTACCTATTAGTATATTAAGTTTCCTTCCTATTTCTTCGAGATATGTTTGCCTCTATTTAAATTTTTTGGCGATTGTGAGGGTTGTAATCTTGTGATTAATTCTCAGTAAAAACATTTTGTGTATTAAAATGTGATAATGACAACAATCATAATTTAGGAAAGTTTAGGACATGCCACAGATACAATTTCTAAGTGTACGATTTGCACTTTTTTCATAAATCAATTTTGCTGAACTAAAAGTCAATTAGACCATCAAACCTATAACAGCCATTGATATAAAGAAATATTTTTATGAATATTTTAAATGTCTTTAATTCATTTCATTTTAATTGAATATATTTCGTTAAGTTTTCAGATATCATAACTTTCAAAATTTAAAACCAATTCAAATCATCTCGAGTTTCTATCCGTTTTATATAATTAGTAAAATGTAATTTATTTTTATTTAAAAATTCTTCAAAATATATTTGATTCCGAGCAGTCATATGAAAAAAATAGCGATCTTTTTATTTATAAGATTTTTAAAAAACTCGGAATTTTTAAGATCTGAAAAATGCTCGGAAATGGGCGCTAAAGGTGGCGTTGGAGTCCAGTAGACCCCAAGTGTACGAGAAGGGTTAAATGCTTGATCAGTATATCAGTATAGAAGTTTATAGAGATCATCTTCTATAGCATTTTAAACAACCATATGAAATAATAATATTTATATTTATATTTATATTTGTTATCTATCTGTTTCTCGGTACATAACGCTGACCTACCGCTTCTACATATTTAATTCTGCTTAAATTGATTCAGATGAGTTGTCAGAAGTTCTTTTAAAGAATGATAACTTGTTTATTTCTTGGGAACCAAAGCAACTCATAGTTTTTTCTAAGTCGCTGATATAAGTTTATAAATCAATTCACGTCCCGTCACACTCGAACGAATTCACGATAACACTACGATAAAGTTATATTTTAGTTTTTCCGATTAAAAATTTGTTCTGATCGTACATGCTGTATTATTATCGGAAAGTTAAAATTATCATTAAACTTATCAAGAATCGGATATCTCTTATCTTTGAAAAAAGTAAATATTTATTTTAATATTCATTTTATAAATAGTACAGAGAAGCACTTTAGAACTGGAAGACGTTCTGCAGAACTCAATTTTCTAATTTAAAATAAAAAATCGTATCGGATTCAAAAGTTTATTAGATTAAAATGTATGATAGATGAGAAAAACTGATTTTGTTCGCGAATTATTTTAAACGTTATGAAAAAAATATTAATTAAAAAAAAAAAACAAATTTATTAATATTTTTTCAATGCGCATTACTTGTTTGTGTCGATAGTATACATAACACATGATGATTAATTGTTTTGCTATCGTTTTTTTATTATTAAATTTCTTCTATATATTTAATAGTATGTTGATGAACGTCCTATAAATAGAAATTGACAAATGATATTAATAGAAGTCTGATCTCATAAAAATATAATTATTCATAATGTTTTTCTTATAACTTGCATCTTTCTTCTATATTATAAGTCAATTTCTGTATCATTAATGTTATGCAATTATAGCAGTGATGCACAACACTAAGTAGTAATTGTTAAATGATGTTAGGAAAGGAGGAAGTCCGTAAAACTAACTAATTTTAATGTTTGGTCATTATCTGTATGTTTCTTTGATAATATAAATTAGTTAGCTTCTTATTGGGGTACTTGTTTTATCGAAAACGGCTGAACTGGTTTTAAAAATTAAGAAGCTATTGGATAAAAATCAAAAATGATTATTTGATTTGATCGATGATGATGGTTGTTATTATTATGAAATGTTACTATTTAAATATTGAACAAATTTCAATTTTTATTGGCCAACTTCGTTATTTTGGAAACTCGTTAGATATATGGAAGTTAATATAATATATTTAATATTAAATAAATTGATTTATTAACTTCCCGTAGGGTAGTTATAGTAATGGGCCGAAAATCTAAAATAAATTTTTTTGCATATATTCACGTTTTGAAGGTTTCTGAACATTTTGGCATACCTCAGAAAATGGAATGTGTGTATTTTGTATGTCTGCATATTTTCTTTCACGATTTCGGGTGCACGGATCAACCGATTTGAATGGTTCAAATAACATTCGATTCCTATTGATAGGGAGTTGTGCTGATTAGTTTTTGGTAAAGGCAGGTCTAGCCGTTACGGAGATACAAAGCAAAGTAGGCCGAAAATAGAAATCGAGATTTTGAGAGATCGGAGCATTGAATTTGAATTATCTAAAAAACATTCAGTTTGTAATGATGAGGAAAAGTGGTGATTAGTTTTTGACAAAGGCAGGTCCAGCCGTTTCGGAGATACCGAGCTAAATGTGCAAAAAATTGCAATTTTTGATATAACTAAGCATCTTATTTGAATGATAGAAAAAACTTTCGGTTTGTGTTTACGAAACGATTGCTTTTGGGCAATTTTTTTTTCAATTTCCAAAAAAAATTTTTTTGAATATCGAAAGTAGTTCGAATTTTAATTTTTTCTAACTAAAGTTCTAAAGCTTACTAATATACTTCAAATAAATTATATTAACTTTGCAATTCAGTTTATATGATTCTTATAAATATTGGACAATGTCCTTCATTTTAAATTCAATTGATTGTTTTGTTTATTTACTTTTTTGTAAGCATATATAAGTTACAGTATTTATAATAATCTATTTGAAAACATTTAATATTCTTAGAATATTTTATTACGGTACGGAAAGTTCCTGCAATTTGCTTTAAGACACGATGCCATTCACCATTAGTATGATTTGATCGATGATGATCGGTTTTTTCCCCCTTTATTATTATAAAAAGCTAAAAACAAAATTATCATTCAACTATTTTACCAATTTCAATTTTTATTGGTCAACTTGGCTATTTAGAAAACTCGTTAGTTAATAGGAAGTTAATATAATAAATTTAGTCTGAAATAGATTGATTTCTTAACTTATCCTTTAATAATTTAAATAAATCTACGAATTAGTAATTTTACAGGCTTCACTTATATCCGTTAAGAAATTTGATTATAAGTTTCGTTAGAAAGGTGGATTCCGTTTTTATTGGATGTCGTTCATATACAAAATAATTTAATAATTGGATCGAGCTTTCATTAGGTTTATGAGCTTTAACACTTAACAGCTCTAACACACGTGACTTGAATCTATTATCTAGGTTGATTATTTCTCTATCGAAATTACTTGAAATATGCTATAGTTTGGAAAAAAAGGTGATTGCGTATTACAGACAATTGAAAGCAGGTGTTTAGATTTACCTTTCGAAATATAATTATCAATTTGCTTTGTGCGTGCTTTTATTAAAATAGCATTAACTTTCTTTGATATCAACAGTTTTGTCCATATTGTTGTCGTATGACAGAAGGCTCTTGAGCAAGCCAACCGTACGTTGCCGATGCGTGCGTTCTTACAATAGAAATTATACAAAAGTTAATTAGTTTGTCATTGTTACTGATGACAAATATGACTTTCGGTATATAATTAGCGGTAATATGGCCATACAGTCATATAGAGTATGTTGGAGGTATCGTTATAGTTTTAAATTTACTACTTTATAAGCTGTATAATTTTGTAGATTAACAAATTCATATATCATAACATGATAATAATATTGTTCGCATCTTCTTTTACCTAACCAATTCTATCTAGAATAATAAAATAATTTTACACCCTAGGTACTAGTAGTAGTCCGTACGTAAAACTCATTCTGTACTCAAAACTTGAACCGTCTACATCTCGCAAATTAATACTATTATATACTAATTAAACTTTTTCACTTAACTTATTTTATATCAGGTCAATAAATTATATCTGGTCCTTCGAAGTGTGTAGTGTAATTAATGACTTTTTAATAAACATTGCGCCGGGCGTCTACAAATGTGAAATTTTGGGCGTTGTATATAGTTGGTAATATGCAAACTTTAATCAATCTTTATAATTAAACTAATTTTTATAGAACTCTAAGTATTTTATTGTAATCAGTTTGGGTACCAAATGTATCATTTAGCCAAGTTTTATCAAAATCCCAGTCGAGCAACTGAAGGGTTTTCCTTGTTAGGCACTGCAATTTTTAAAAGAAAAATATTATTTTATAAAAGTTTTATATTTCACTTTTCATAGTATATTTGATAGTAATATAGTTCTCTTTGCATACTATTATTGCTTACTATATTTAGACCTTATTTAATAAATAGTTTTTCTATATAATACTTTCTTGGGTTTTCTTTTAATTTTTTGGGTTATATCTTATATTAATATTGCACGTGTAATTTGTTAATGGATGTTCTACTCTTCATTATATATTTTATTTATAGATTGATATTATATTTAAGATATTTTTGGGGCTCTTCTACTCTTTATTATTTGTTATATTCGCTATAATTTATAGATTGATATTATTTTTAACATATAGCCAATAATAATAAAATATATTATAGTTTACTACTTGGTTCAAAATAGACATAAAGTTAGAGCTAAATATTTTGGCAAAAGAAAATAATTTGTTAATCTTTTTTATTATTTATATGATTTTATAAACTAGTATGTAAGGCCAAATAAATAATAGAGAAAAATAGCCTTATATGCTAGTTTATAAGGCCAAATAAATTATAAATAAAGAATAATTTTTTTTTTGTTAAAATATTTAGTTTTAACTTTATATCAATTTTGAATCAATATTATTATTTCTCTTATTTCACATATTGCATTGCATTATACAATTTGCTATTATTGATATAGAAATCCATGAGGAATCATTTAATTTTGCTTGTTGTAACTAATGTATAATTGTACAACTAAAAATCGTAAATTGAATATATTATTTTTGCATTTTAATATATATATTATGGGTATTTATCTATATTTACTTACCTATTATCATGATCATTTGAATAGCTGTAAAAAATTATGAACATTATATTCATCTGACGCTCGAACAGTCTTGGAGTACTAGAACATAAAATAGATTAATTTTTAAAAGACAAGAAAAATTTTATTTCATATAACTTAATAGAATAGAAAAACATTTTTTCTTAATTTATATTTCACAGATATTTTAAAATTTTATAAAGCAGCGGAAAAACTGATAAATATAACTAATTATTGAATCACGCAAAACAAAAATAGGTGAAAATTAAGAACAACTTCAACGTATTACAATATAACAACTAATTAATGAATATGATAGCATAGGCTATCAATATAAAAAGTGTAGTTTTCTCATATTCTTTTCTCGTATTTTAATAGAAATCAAAACCTTACGGCTAGTGGGTATTCGACAGAAACTTCGACTTATTTTTAGATAATAATCCAACAGTCGAACCATCTATATTTGATTCATTTATTATCAGAATTGATCTAATAGGGCTGATTTATTGTTATTTGACACAGCAATGCCCGTAGAGGGCTCTTTTCTTGCGAAACATATTTAAGATCAATATTTTGAAGTAAAAATTTATATCGCTACTGCTCGATATCGGGATTGTTCATAACGGGGATTGAACCCGCGATCCCCCTGATTGTGAAAAAACGGTTACTGCCAAAATATTTACCGAATGTAAGCATTTAATACCGTTTTACTCTATCATATGATGTCAGACTACTTGTTTGAATTTTCGTGCGTGTCTGAACTTTCGATGTTTCTTTCTTTCGATTCACTTGCGATGGGAAATTATGTTGATTTTTGTAGATTCAAGGATGCCCGACCATGTGGGAATAGAATATGGATTTCAAAATGAGATTTTATAATTATTTATTCCTAATACAGAGACTATTGTCGTTTGTATTCATATGAGTTTGTTCGACCTATTGCTGGTGGGATTAATGAATTACTGTGAAATGTCTTGCAACTTCGTGCTTTTTTTTCATTTAACACCTGATTGCTTCTATATAAATTTTGCTAAATACATATAAATATAAATGTATGTGTAATAAGTAATAATTATATTATTATTATGAAGATGATTTATATCATTGTTCTAAAATCTTGCGCTTATATCAATTTCTCTAGCTAGATTCTGAGTACAAAATGTATTACTAAAACAAAATTGTCTAAAATTATAATGAAATTTTATTAAATTGATCGTAAAACTCTATTAGTTGAATAGCACGTGTGAAAGTATATTGTCGATTAAAAACTATTTCAAAACTCTTTCATTTAAATCACAAATATTCAATTATTATGAAATATTATTTTAGTAAACAATTAAAATATTAAGAGTGGTTTATATCTCTTGACTAAATAATAAAATCAATATGTAAATCATACACGTTGGGGGTCAATCGATACTGGTTGAATTACTTTTCAAATAAACCCTCAAGGTAATTTCAATCTTTTTGAATTCAGTTAGACTTCTAGTATTTATCACACTACATCATAAATATATGAGGCATAAGGCATTGGTGATCAATTTTCAAGTAAGTAAAATTCAAAAGTAAGATTGCCAACAAATTATTTATTTAGATTTTATGAATACTGACAATAGTGTGAATATTTATTATGAAATTATTTTGATTAATTTATTATTAGATATCATTCAATTCGTATTGATAATGCACAGAGCCCTTGGTGGTTGTTTGGCCGCAGTTATTCTGTTTGATAGTCAAGGTCGAAAAGGGTGCAACAAACGGTTACTATTTGGTTAAAATCAGATATTCAAGATATAATATTTTATTATGAGCATTTCAAATTCAGTCGATACCATTATTTATAAATTAAACGATTCTGCTATCTTTAGCATGAATATCCGAAGATATTGTAATTTTTCAAAAAACTGAGCAAAAACTAGAATAAGAATGATTTTACTTCCGCTTTTATTTGAAGTATATAATAAATTGATTTTCCTATTGATCTCCGAGACGATTCAAAATGAGGATATAAGCAATATGTCTAGGCATCTTTCACCACAATGCATGAATTTATTACCTTACAATTCTATTGTTAGTCAGTGCTTCTCCACCATGCATGTTTCGATTTTCATATGACTTTGGCTTGTTGAAATTTTTGTTGAAAATCTGGATTTAAAATAATTTCTATTAAAATCTTAATTGCCAGTTCAATATATTTTTAGTCAGTAATATACTTAGAGGGCGTCCATTAATCACGTGAGCGAGTTTTTATGGATTTTTGAAACCCTTCCTCCCCCTTGGTGATTCATGGTGATATTTAAAATTACCACACCATCCTTCCCCACCAAACATCACGTGTATTTTAGTTGCGCGATGAAACTGTAAATTTTTGAATTTCTTCTGAAAACATTTGATTTTTTTTAAATCAGTTAAAAAATAAATATACGTGATATTTTACTATACCAGTCTCTCCCCCACGTGATATTTTGTGATTTTTTGTCAAACCCTCCCGCCCTCTAAAAACCTTACGTGATTAATGGATGCCCCCTTACTGATACTTATCATATGTCAGTAATTATCCATCCATATTGGTAGTCGGTGATGATGATATCAATACAATTATGTTCACGAAGTCATCAGTCTTAGTTCCAAAATATTTAAGGGAGTCTTCCTATGTGATGGGTTGAAAAAATTGATTTTTGTTCCATAAATTGCTCCCTTAACATGTCTAGAATACGGTAGTAAAGCGATTTTAGAAAATTCGAAGTCGTTTTAAAGATACAGCAGGTAAAAGAAAGAGCGGTTCGGAGCGCTGAGTTGGCAGTTAGAGCCTTTAAACGCGTTTCTCTCAAAACTGTGTTTTTCAAACTTTCCTCCATTGTATCTCAGAATATATAATATAAGAAATATATTTACAATTAGTATAGGAGCAGCACAACATCCATTGATCCATGCCAAAGTGTTCTATTTTTGGACATTACTACATTATCTATTACTATTGCCCATCCCTAGAACCCGCACAATAGTGGCGGACATAGCTCAGAGGTAGCATGTCCGACTCACATGCCGAAGATCGTTGGTTCGATCCCTGGCGCTTCCAATTGTAAAAAAAAAAAAAAAAAAAAAATCAGAATGTATAGAATTTCAATTGTAAGATGTATGTTAAAAATGATTAGAATGTATAAGATATTAGAATTGAAAATAAAAATTGAAAATGAAATAGTAGAAAGAAGTAAGAAGATAAAAAAAGGAAGAATGAAGCTAAGTTGAACTACGTAAAAGGAATAAGATTTATGTGAAGAAGATAAGTTGAAAGAAAGTATATAGTATAAGAAGAATAGAATATAGATTGAATATGATGTAAAATTAGTATAGAATGTAAATAAATGTTGTAGGTGGCTAAATGCTCAGAGTAAGCGAAGCCAAATAAAAAAAAAAAAAAAAAAAAAAACCCGCACAATATGGAATGAATATTGCGGTCTGTCTGCTAAAACCGTTAACAGATCCCTCATTGAATGCAATAATAATAGGTCGACAACCTTAAAATTATCTAACATTGAAACTGTTTTAAAAAAAATCGCATCAACACCTTCGCACCCGATTCACACTGGTTACGGTAAAATTGCGTTAGCTGCTCGTGCGTGCAGGAAATGGACTGGAGAAGGTACTTTCCTGTAATGGATTTTGAAATTTGAAATACTGTTAGTAATATTGAAAGAAATAATAAAATACGATCATAATGATATTATATAGAATTGTAAAAATGATATTTATGTTTTTCGTATATAATTGTGAAATTTTCTAAATAGAGCAGCTAGGGGCTTATTGTAACTGGGCTAACTAGTAACAGCTTTTTTGAATAGGTTCTTGAATGGTATTAAAATATTTTTTAATTTCAATTGGACATGTAAACTGTCCTGCATATTATGTCATAGCTAATGTCCCGCAGGCCGACGCAATATACAGAACTGTGCAGGTCCGTCATTTTTGATATGTAATATAAAACTGTACTATCGTAAAATATCGGTTTACGTTATTATCTATTGCATATTTTTTTAAATTTTATATATCTTAATTTGCTTTAAATTTATTAATCTTTAATAATGTGTAACAATTTTTCAATAATCAGTCTTGATTAATGCAAACAAATCACTCTTAGGGTTAGTTGAAACAAAACATTGGGACTAATTGAGACATACAAAAATTATATATAAAATATATTCAAGTGAAGATGATTCGGTGGAATGTGTAGTTTGCAAAATATAGGCACATTTAAATTGTGTTATACTATATATTTTATTTGTCTTAAGCATAGTTTTCGTTGATTTATGAAAACAATTACTTAGCAATATTATTCTTAAAAGAATAAATTCTCAGTGGTATTATTGTCGTTTTTTGGCATTACTAATTACTCCTGGTAGATATTACAACTACCCCCAAAAATATAGTCAGTTGTACCGCTGCACTTTTGTAGAAATTGTTATAAAAGTTATAAAATTATATTTACTGGATTCGGTAAAGGAATAGTTATGTAATTTTTAATTAATATCGCAAAATTTATTGATTACATATTGAAAAATCTACAACTCCTCTTGAAATGTGAAGAATTCAGTCAATAAAAGTTCAAACCTTGCATAATTAGAGTCCATAATTTGTTTTCTATTTCTGTTTTATTTAGATTAATAGGTTTTTATTGGTTTTTTCTCTCACGAATTTTGCACTGTTATTAAGAATGAACTTATTATTGCAAAGCATGAATAATATTATGTGTTATATTTAAGAAAATATTTTCGAATAATTAATTATTTTCTTTATTTGACACGGTATCATAATCACAATTGTTTTCGCATCCCGAGCGGCAAATGATTAGTTGGCGTGCGAATTTTTCTGTTTTGAATCTGCTGCTACAATGTATATTGAATAATAATTTCTGAATATTGAATATATCAATCAAAAAAACTTCTAAAACGGCGTACATTGCTGGTTTGAGATTTTTTTCGAAATATGTTTTATCACTACATTTTGAGGGGGTATTCTGGACTGAAGGCATGGATTTTATGCTATTTTTGAAAGGCCGTAAAAGGGCAAACAATTATATTTTTACAAGATATTAACTGACGTTTTAAGAATTTAGAAAAAGATCATAAAAATTAGTTATAAAGTTTTAATTCTAGAGGGTGATGAAGTGAGGTCTCTCAAAAAATTGACATTCTTGACCACACCCATCAGATTTCAGCCCTCCAGATAATCTTAAGAAAAAAATTTTTATATGATATTTATTTAGAAAACTGTTGAAATCGTGCAAGTGAAACAATGTTTTATATTGCAAAATAGGGACTTTCTAAAAATAGTATTTTTTTTCAACTTTTTTTTGTATTCTAGAATATTTTAAAAATAAGTAAAATCGAAATTCCAAAATGAGCGTTGTTTATACTGAAGACTATATAGAAGACCCTGTAAACATTTCAAGTAAATTAGTCTGGTTGAATTTGAAATCGTGGGTATTGAATCGAAAAAGAATGTTTTGAGAAAGACGCGTTCAAAGTTTTGTGGAGGAAGGAAACAGATGATGATTATTCAGGTCAATAGCTAAAGCTCTGAAAATAATTTAAATTTTAAAAAATTCTCTTGTACACATCCTTGAATAATTAAACTCTGACAATAATAAAAAAAAAACAAATCGATTTTTTTAAAATTCCAGATTAAAATATCTCTTTAAATTAACATAATATTAATTAACATTAAACATGATACTTTTTATAGAGAAAATATACAATGTGTCTTTTCTGTGAAGAAAAATTCTTAATACATTTAGCTTCTATCGTGGACAAAATAGTCTCTATTATCTCTATTCTGTTTTATTTAAAATTAATTCAAGTTTTGCAAAAAAAAATCACAATATTATACAAATATTAACGATATTTGGTAAAATTGTGGCACTTTTTTCACATTCAACGCAATATGTCTGCAATAGTGATTGTGAATAATATTTTGCTTACCAAATGGTAAGTAACAAAAGTGATGGGATTATATAAAAATGTAATAGTTCATTTTTTTCATTGATTTTATAAAATCTGTTGTTTTGTTTTACGACTGTACTTAATGTGAGGTCTTAGGCAATTAACTTTATTTTTATCTTTAAATTAATTTAATATTGATCAATTTTGAAGTAAATAAAGTACATAAATTTATTTATGTGTCTATATTATAAAAAATATTTTGAATATTTAAATTATATTTCTAATATATAATAAAGATTTAAAAAATTGCCTGTGTACCTACTATATAAATTATTTTGCATTTTACATTCGTCATACTTCATACTTATTCAAAACTGCCATCGAAAATCAATTCAATATAAAGTTTGCAATTGTGAAGAATTATTCTTCGACCTCGATGTCGTCCTTGTTATTATTTATGCAAATGTTGATAAATAATTGGAACTTTCGTAAAATCGAACTCGTAAATTTCACGCTCGAGAAGATTCTTGATGGGTTCGTTTCATACACCATTGGGTTCAAACTTGGTAATAATGAGTTCGCTGGTGTAAATTATTGAGATGAATTGTATAGTTTCATGAAGATATTATAGTTAGAGCTTGTTATGGAAAAGGTTATATACAAGAAGTAGTAATATATTTTATATAAATGGAAAACTCGTAGGTTGATTCGTATTGAGACTCTTGTTTTCTTCTTTCGAGATGGGATCAAGTCAATAGTTATTTTAAATCTTAATAAATACTTAATAGAATAATATATCATATCTTTATTACAAAAAATAGAATTATTGAATTATGTATTACAGAATCGAATCTCATAAATAATAATGATGATTGACCAATAGTTGTTTATTGTGAAATATTAAACATTTTAGTATTTTTTTTGGAGAAATTCAGTAATCATTTTGATGTCATTATATGGCTTATGGATGAACCACGTATAGTCCTATAAAGTTGTGACTAATTATATACTCCAAGTATACCCAAGCAAGGCGATTTTCACTTGAGGTAATATTTGGAATCTATAACCTCAATTTGTCATAAAAGTTGACTGATATCGGACTTGGTCGTGGCTTGGTTTAGTTTATTATGAAATATTAGACAAAATAATCAAGAAAATGTCGATCAGGCCTAGTTTATAATAAAATATTAGATAAAATAATTAAGAAAAATATTATCAGCGATTTCTCTGTAATTATTGACAATTCCTGTATTAAATCTGTGTTTAATAGAGTAACATTAATGTTTTGCGAAATTGTAAAGTAAATGTAATGGTCGTACTGAATATTTAAATAGGAAAGGGTTTTCACATATAATTTATTACAATACTCAAGGCCGATTTCATATTATGTAATAACGATCGATCGATAGCGTTGTATAGTTTTAAAAGTTGTCAATCAGATAAAATATTTGTATTTTACTTCAGCGAGAAAATTAGTATAATATTATAAATTTAACTAAAGTTTCATATAGATTATATATAATAAATCGTTTTAATGTACTAGTAACAGCCACACATATAGTTTTAAAATAATTTTACAATTAAAATAATTACAATTATGTATTAGAATTCATCATTTTTAAACCACTATAATTTCGATTTGCTTATTTATGGAAACGACGATAAGATTATATAATTAGTATAATTGCGATCATGTGTCCAGAATATTAGATGTAAAAATATATAATTTTAACCCTCTACGGGCCCGCGTAACTTTCAGGCCAAATTCTAATGCATTTATAAATTTCACCAAATGTAATGACATTTTCTATGAGACGGCTCCATAAATCTTAATTCTCTAATGTTGTCAAATCGAAAAATATCAATATTTATGACCTTTGCGAGGCTTTTCAACCTGAAATAACATTTTCATAGTGAGCTTTACAGTCTAATGCGACCTGAAAGAAAGAAAAATGTTTAAACGAATTATTTGATTGTTTTTCATTTGCATGTAGAGGCTTACAATTACTGATTTTTTGTTTCTCTATTTTGTTCATATGTAAAACAAGAATTCGGTCCGCCCCATATAGGGTTAAAATGTAAACTGTAGTGAATTTTGAAATTTTAACACATTTGCTATATTGTATTATAGAAATATAGACGCTGCATACATATGTTAACAGCATATTTTACATAAATTCATGGAAAATATTTTCTTACGTAAATTTTACGTTTATGTTTTTCATGCAACTTAACACTTCTGCGTTCTCGTATAATTAATTTTTAGAATTCCTCAAAAAGCACGCGTGGTAATTTGATATTGCCATAAGGCGCGTAACATATAAAAAATATGTAACATATAAAAAAATGTTAGCAATGCCTATAGTAAACAAGCTGATTATACCTATTATTTATTTGGCTAATGTACTAGTTTATAAAGCCAAATAAATAAATAAAGAAGTGACCTATAATATTGAATAACAAACCAAATAAAGATACTTTAGCAATGATTAATCTTTGTAAATAATTCTATAAATCTTTGATAATAGTTATGCTAAATAAATATATGATTTAACGATGAGAAGGTATTTAAGAAGGCATATAAAAATTAACACATTTGCAACTTGATTTATTATATAAACATTTTATTTTCCCACGGTGGAAGTACTATTTGAAATTATTCGGCATGTTATCGAATTATACGAATTGATAGTTATTTTATTTTATTTTATTCAATATACTTTGTGTTATGTGAGTAAAATCAAACGGATAACGAGCTATACGTGAGATACTCAACAAGTTACAATTTTTAATCATCGAACTATTAATTGCATCCACTAAGCTTTATTTAAAATGCCAACTGAAAACTACCAAAAATATATAGGATATAGAAAATATAACTCACATGTACATTTTTATGGTAACACATAAAACCAGGAAGGGTTCAGCATTTATGAAACTAAGTTTTGTGTTCTTAATAATCACAACTTGTCTAAATAGTTATTTTATTGGACTCTTGCTTTCGTAAATGGATTTTCAGAGATTGATGCTTACCACGTATTTTTTAATTATTGTAGAGTAATAAACTCTATTTTGGGGAACAACTCGAATACAATTATTACAGAGTGATTAAAATTAATAATTGATTGAATATCGAATCGCATATGATTTTTTGATATTTTTAATGTTTTTGCTACGAATGTCGTCCATGGACCACATCCTCTCGACTACCTGTGTGTACGGATGTCGTTCGTGGGCGACATGTTTTGAATCGGTCTTTGCTTCAAAATTTATCATTATGAGTTGAACTATTGTAATTATAAATTTTATTGTAATTTTTGGAAGGTTTTTCATTAGAAGAGCAAATTTTAATTTTTAACTATTTTTTTTATTTTTTTCAACACATTTTTACCGATCATAGAAATATCTTAAAATATATCGTCCGTTCACCACTAATGGAGTGAAAGGGTTAATAATAAGTTTTATTATAATACATTTTATTTTTTGAATTTAAAACTGAAATTCATAATGAAAGAATTATTGCTACCTTAATATATACTTTGTCTTTGTACTAATGTTAATTCGAAAATGCAAGGAATGTGTGATATGTACGAGTAGAATCTAATTATTATTATAATGTGATTAAGAATGTCTAATCGTTTCTAAGGTATTTAAATCATTATCATCTATGATGCACATTTCGTTTTCTTGAACTGCTCCTTCTCTTGAATTCATGCACAGCTCGTTTGACAGTCTCTATAATTTGATGCTTATATAAGAATGCAATAACATCTTTTCTTCTCCATAAAATAAAATGAATATTGCCTAACGATTGATCTAAAACACGTACTAATTTCCTTTTCAATTACTCGTGAGTTTCATTGTTGTGTATTACATGATCATTTATATTATAACATATAAAATAATTCTTTACTGCCGTTTTGATTGCCATTGCGTTTCTCTCTGAAACTTTGTGAGCTGATACATTTCCTAGAATATGCGTATGATCATGCGAGTGGAACATTAACATGCTTTTCTTGTTGGCGCTTTAATATTTTACTATGATTATGTTTCACAAAAATGAGTTCAGACTTGTTATGTTTTTTCAGGTGATTAAATTATTTTAAGTAATTGATATTGTTGAAACGTATATTTACGAATACTGTTACTCATTTAGAAGTCGTTTTAAATTTATTGGTGTTTTTTTTTTAAATTTATTTATACATCACTTTTAATATAGGGTAGGGCGGGGCATTAAGGACCAATAAGCGGCTTTGAGCAATTATATTGCGAAAAACAAACCATTCATATCGTAACAAATAACACATATCAAGCAAACAACTATCTGACTATGTTCAGTAAAATTCAGCTTAGCCAATTCATCATGGTCGAAATGTGTTTTTTTGCTGTTTTTCAAAAATTTGTAACCTGGTTTTTCTTACTCCATAAGCGGGGTAGAATAAGATAGCCAAGAGGTAAACAAGTCCCATGTTTTATTTTCATTTTAAACGAATTTTACTAAATAATAGCTACATTATTCAACCAATGCAAAATATAAATTTCATGGGTATATTTTTTACGGAGATAACACTGTATATAAACTTGATCTGTTATTTTGTCAGAAATATTCATCAGCAGAATTGTAGTATCTATTTATTTAATTTATCTCTTATTTTATAGTTGTTTAATTTTTATAATCTTAACTTAACTTATTGCTCACATATTTGCCAGAGTAAAGATACAGTTGGTTTTTTTACGCCTTAAGCTTTTATAGAGGTTATTTAAAAAAACTGTAGAATGTAACTTAAAATCAACTTTATTTATCTTACAAAATAATTAAATAACTGGTCGTCCATTAATCACGTGATCGACTTTTTAAGGATTTTTCTCCCCTCCCCCTTGGTGATACGTGGTGATATTCAAAATTACCCCCCCTCCCCCACCAAACATCCCGTGTATTTTTAGTTACGTGAAAAAATTGTAAAATTCTCGATTTGTTTTTTATAAATGTTTGGATTTAAAAAAAAAATCAAGTATAAAAGAAAAACACGCTATATCCCTTACCCACGTGATATTTTGTGATTTTCTGTCCCCCTCCCCCTAAACGTAAACTAAACAACAGTGCTCACAATAAAAAAAAAAGTAACAACGTGAGAAAATACTTTTGTTGTGGATTTAGCAACGTCGTAAGAATCAAGATGATGGATGGTTATACATCTCTTTACATTTTTTTTCAAATATTGATATTAGAAAATTCCTAACTTTACTTGTTTTTGAGATATCGGCGGTGGACCATTTTATCCGCGGAACTTTAGCGCCCCGCTCTACCCGATCTCTGTATTTAAATAATTATGAGTATTGAAAGGGATACACAGAATTGAAATTATTTTTTTGTAGCTAATAACGTCTTATAGATTTAAATTGAATTTTGAAGTATATAAGAATATTAAAGTATAGGTGTAAACTAAGCATCCCTTATATATACCTGTTATATACTAATAATAAAAAAAAAGTTAATTGTATGTTATATTATATTTTGAATGAAATTTGTATAAATGTTGGTTGTAATATTGTATTATGATCAGTGGTGTTGTGCTAATATTTTTTTTGCCGGAACGCTAAAATTTAAAATCCGGTTCATAAACCGGTTCAAAAAATTTGATATATTTCGATAAGAACTCACAAATCTAATATATTGACTTTTTATATAATTAACTCTATTATACACAGCTAGTCTATACATTAAATTGTACAAGTATGAGGGAATCATTGAGTACATAATTTATATTCTTCAATGACATTAATCATATTTATTCTGGTATTATTTGTATTCATTAATACCTACATGTATTTATTATGATATAAACGTACTCAAGATTTATTACAATACTTTATAAGACTTATCTTAGTAATATGATAGATAATCTATTACCTATCATACTATACTATTATATATTATTGTATATCATATATAGATATCTATTATCTATCATACCGTGAGATACCTATACCGTCATTAACTTATTATATACCCTACATACCTTTTACTTCTTATAAATACTACTGTCTAATTTATATATTCTATTAATAATATGATAGATAACCTATTACCTATCATATTATACTATATTATTGTATATCATATATAGATATCTATTATCTATCATACCGTGAGATACCTATACCGTCATTAACTTATTATATACCTACAGACCTTTTACTTCTTATAAATACTACTATCTAATTTATATATTCACCTATATTATATAGGTGAACCTTACGCTCTATGTGTTATCTCTACCTACCTATTGTCTATACCGGGAATTGAACCCGGGACCTCCGCGTGGAAGTCGCGCACCTTAACCACTACTCTATCGGGTACCCCCATTAATAATATAATATGGGACGCACTGTTGTTTCCGCGGGTCATTTTCTAATTAATTAGATAATTAATACTGAGGTGGCGCGACGACACGCGAAAAAAGACGGTTGATTGTAGCGTTACGGTGGTGTAGTGGATAAGGTCGCCGCGTACCACGCGGCGGACCCGGGTTCGAATCTCGGTAAGGTTAATGTAGCGTGTAAGGGAAATTATAGATAATAGGATATATAGTAAATATAGGTTAGGTGTATTCGGTATACAATGTAGGGATTTGAGAGTATATAATGAAATATAGCGTATGTATGGTACAGATGTAAGGCTTGTAGTATAGAATGCAACGTATAGGCACACGTAAGGCTATAAAACTACATGAATAGAAACCTATGATGTAGATGTTAGCGTATAAGAAATGCGAATGAATGTAAGATTTAATTTATAAATATTATTTTTTCTATAAGAAGTTCATACACCTCAATTTGTTACTAAATTAAAAACGACTTTGATAAAACCAGTGGTTTTGTGCTAATATTTTTTTGCCGAAACGCTAAAATTTAAAAACCGGTTCTAAAACTGATTTTCATGTTTTTCCAGTTCCGTTCAAAAAGGAAAGAAACAAAAATTATTGCAAAACCCATTTTGTGCACATATATGTATGTTTATTACAATAATAACATTTAATAAAAATTAGTTGAATAATAACGTATAAAATTTACTTATTAAATCATTTTCTGTATGTAGCGATGTTTTTATATTTTTTCTTGCCGGAACGCGTTCCGGCTCAAAAATGATTTGCCGGAACGACGTTCCGGCGCGTTCCGGCTCGACAACACCACTGATTATGATATACAATTTTATGTTATAATATTTTTATTTTAATTGGCTCGATTCGGATGAAGATATATCGAATATGTTTAATATACTTTGGGAATCTAAAAAATACTTCAACGTACATTTTTCACTAAATTCAAAAATAATAAAATTGTTCGTACGTACATTATATTTATTTTATACTTCACTTGCCAGTCCAACTGGTTTTGTGAATTATTTTATTACTACAAGAGGCTTTCTAGAGATACCACATGTTCATTACATTAATAGACGTTACTCGTGAAAAAAACGCAATTTGAAATTACAAGGCCGCTGGTTTTCGTTGATATAGTGTCACGAATATCAGCAACATTCAATGTATTTTTTTAATTATTTTAATTCGATACAGTTAAACGCAAGTGTACGTCCTGCGGTTGAGTAATTGCAATTTTGTGCCGCGTATATTTATTTCATAAGAATTATTGTAGTTTGGATGTGGTTACAAATGATAAAATTGATGTAATAAATTAACTATTCTTTCTATTAACAAATAGAATAACAAAAAAAATCAATATTATTCGATAATCATGCCATGTATATGAGCATTATCACCATGTGTTACTGTCAACAAACATCATAATATAAACTATTTTGAAAAAAAATCAGTTCGATCATTCGCTAAAAGATTTGCAGTTATTACTTTCACCAGATTGATTAGCTATTAATACAAAATTTCTATTGATTTTAAAAGTTACCGACATTTCAAAATACGCAAATAACCTTGCATTAACTATTTTATTATTTTCAATTGATTCAAAAACTAACTGCACAGAATTCCAAAATAAATTCTTTGATCCTTTATTCATAATGTAGGCGTTCTAATGAAGGAATTTCATATATTATTAGAGAGTGACAAATATAATAACACAATTTGCAAGTTATTTGTTTTCACAATATTAATGTTTATTCTCTCAAATTATTTGAGTTCATATCAACCATAAATATTAAATATTTGGAAGTTTAGAATTATAAACATTCTTTTGTTTATATATTTCGCTATCAGGTAAAAATAGAATTATATCAAATTATTTTAATAATATTTTAATAATAATTACTAATTAATTTTGTGATTTTTTCCAGGTGATAGGATCTGATAACCCAGGCAGTTCTGGGAGTATGGATGTATTGCCCCTGCACCCAAAATCATTTGTCGCACTGCAGGTAAGAATCAATATTTAATTTTTGAAACGTTCTCTTTACTTATTATTATTATTTCTTTTTATATATTTGTTTATTTTTATATATTTCATAGTACTTAGAATTTCTAAATTGATTCTATTTTCTAAATCTATTGATTGGGCGTACGGGTATGATGGTGAATAATTACTTTTGTTCTAGAAATACTATATCTAGACGTATAGTACCATCAAATAATTATTTTTAATGCTAATTGAATTGTTATTGCGATGGTTATTTATACAAGTGCGTGTACGTCGCCTCAACATTCATATGGTTGAACAAATTTGAATATCAAAGTAAAAAATAATTTTCCTGGTCTGCTGACTTTTGCGGCGTACACATAATATATTTATCTGTAAATCATATAAAGTATGCGGGGCTTATAGGTTCGCGGGTAAAAAGGTCCACCATCGATATCTCAAAAACAATTTAAGAATTTTTTATCACAAATATTTGAAAGTAGAGGTAAAAGATGTACAACCAGCTATTACCTTAATTCTTATGACGTCGCTATCGGTAGATAAACGGCAATATTTGGAAATACATAATAAAAGTATTTTCTTTCGTTCTTAGTTTTTTAGTTGAGAGCATTGTTGATAGTTTACTAGCTTTAATATAGTTTTTAAGTGCACGTCATTTAAATGTTTTGTAAGATGTATTGTTTTTTTTAAGTTACATTTAAGGTTTTATATATAGTAGTGTGTAATGTTTTACTTGCAAAACGAACTCCAGACGAATAGCATGTCTTTATGAGAAGAGCCTTTTTTTTAAAAAAAAAATCATATTACTTTATTTTTATTTTGTTCAATTTAATATTTATTAAAAATTGATGTAATATCAATTGGTGTTCATATCTTTTCGTGTTTTTCTCTTTAATTTATTTGTATACACTGAAGCTGGGCTAAATCAGGACCCGAAACGTATGATATTGCAACACCTTTTCTACACCTTTAACACGCTTCAATGTGAGAACCTCTACCCTGGCAAAGGTGTAAACAATAAAAAATAGTATAAAAAACCAAGAAAAAATGCAATTTTACAAGAGATAAATTGAATACATAATACGAGATCAAGGTTATATACAGTGTTTTATCTGTAAAAATGTATTTTATATTTTGCATTGGTTGAATAAGCTACCTATTATTTCGGAAAATCCCTTTAAAATTAAAAATAAGACATTGGACCAGTTTTCTCCCTGGCTATGCCATTTTATCCCGCTTATGGGGTAAAAAACACGTTTCTGTATTTTGGCATTAAGTGGACTTTTCTGAACATTGTTCGATAGTTGTTTGTTTGATACGTATTATGTATTGTGATTAAGTTTATTTGGTATAGAAAGTATAATTACTGAAAATAAAATTGGACCTGGTGTCCCGCCCTATTCTATTGTAATCAGTGAATTATGAATTTCTGTTATTTGGCATGTTGTTCTTTTCAGTTGGTTGCATGATACTTTATAAAGACATATATTTGAGACTAGCATATTATGCTTGAAACATATGTACTTTTTCGATTACTATTTATGGTTGGAAAATTATTGTAAGTACATCAGCAAACGTTAGGCGAAGGCATTAGTTCGACTAGTCTCCAATAAATTGTATGTGGTACATCCAAACAAATACCTACCATCATCTCGATTACACAAAAGGATATGTCACAACTCATAATGGAATAGACTTTCAAATGATGATTTGACTTCGAAGAATTAGACAGAACGATTGAATGAATTACTATTATTGCGAAAGGCAAATTACTTCGGTCTGTCGACATAAGTAATAAATAAATCTCGTGTGTTACGATATGTACCTAATATTAGGGCATGTGTAATTTTTTATGAAATATCTTTTAAAATACTGAAAATCAAGTATTACTTAAGCTTATATCTTTCTCTTCTTCCTTATTATTTCCTATTGAATAATTGCTGACCAAGTTTTTCAAGATAATTTTCAATTTTACTTGAAAGACTAATCACAAAACACAATTTATACATTATATATGCATAAAGATTATATTTTACATTAAAGGTTTTGTAATGGAAAGAGAATTTATTATCTGTGTGGTAGGCAGGAAAAAAATGAATAACTGAAACGCATTAGAAAAAAAAATTATTTGAATGGCAAAAAAAAATTACCATATAATTTACAACTGTTCTTAGTGAACATCTAGAAAATCTAAATGCTATATAATAAGAAATAAAACACATAATCATAAAAATTAGCAAAACATAATATTTCAAGATTTATTTATATTCGCACTTTCTCATAACTTGCTTCTCTACAATTGACTTGAACTGACATTTAACATATAAAAGAAATTAGAAAGATTTTTAGACTTATTATTAATTTTTTACTGATGATCAATAATTATTGATTTTATTACCTTTAATTTGACAATCTTGGCAAAATATTAAATGATTTTTGTATTATTCTAGTGCTTTTGTTTAATTTCATACTTGGGCGTCTTATTCAAACTATATTTTTTAATATTTTTTATCATTTTCTTATTATTCATTTTGTATTCATATGTGATTAAAAAGTATACACTTTTTAAATAATAAACGTCAGTTCTTATATACAATTCTTAAAATTCCATCTACTTATAATAATTGACAAATACATTTATGAAATATTTACTACCGATTATATAGTTAAATTATTATTATATTATTTATGAAATTTATTTGTTGTTATGATTTCATTCATTTTTGAAATGTTATAATGTCATGCATTGAATATTCTCTTGCCTCGCCTGCATCATGCACCTGCAGTGTCTTGCAAATTTTCTTTTTTTCTTGAAGTATACAACGCACTTTAACGGTAATAAGTAGCTAGTTTAGTTTTTTGAATAAAGATTTATTCTGTTTACGATTACTTATTCTACTGAATTTTATTTTATTTTGAAATACTACCTGTTATGTTTTCTTTTGATCTTAGATAAGAAGAAAATCTTAGATACTCGTTTATCAGCTTTCAGTAACGCAATTTTGCTAGTAAAAGTATTAATCATAAATAAATGTTTGTATGTATATTCACAAAATACAGTCACATAACTTGTACATTAGTTAATCTGAAGTTTTTTGAAAGATGTTTTGTACAATCATATATGTTAAGTGCATTATTATAAATTGTTTAAATTTATTTGGTATAATTCGATACAATACGATGATGTATTTATGGAACAGAGTTCGAGCATGCGATTAATTGAGTACACAATATGGCGAAATGTGTAGAGAACACCTGACGTTTTCTGAATTTCCCAAGTCATAGCTTGCAAATACAAATATATTAACTATTAAGTTTTATAAGACTAAATAAATCTTATAAGGATTTAATATAAAGTAAATTATTAGTCGATCGTACGGTATATCCGCATATTTTTGATTATTATTTAAAGCTTCACCCAGCCTCATCCGGGTGCTTGACTTCTACATTTGAATGACTCATTCGGGCAAAGCACAAAGCCAGGAAATTCTCTGAGCCATTCAATTATTTGTGTGTTTTCCATGGGAGACATTGTTGACGCATGATTCGGCAATAAAAATTTAGTGATTATACTTTTTTATGTTGCTGTTGCTAATCCAGTTTTATTTTGTAAAATCTGTTTTAAAAATCTTTTATCTAAATCATTGGCTTTGGTTATTATGTGCAGTATTTTTCAATTTTTGTACTTAGTCAGTTCTATAAAATAAATAAGCGAAATTAATAGAAATACTGTAAAGCAAAATTTACTAAGAACTTATTATCCTATTATATTGATTATATGGGGTTGAATGTTCATTACAAAGCGTTGGTGTCAAAGCTTGATACTATTTGTTTACAAAAATCATAATAACTAAAAACAATAATTGACTAAATTAACTAAAATTATAAAACTAACAAACTAACTAAAATTTTAAATCGAAGCGCATAAATAGACAAATATATTCAGATATGATATGTGACACCATAATAAATAAAGTATTTTATTAGACGGTATAATAATGCTGGAACTTCTCGTACCGTAACGAAATATTCGAGGAATACTGAATGTTTTCAAATAGATTATTATTAATATTGTAGCATTGTCTAATATTTATGAGAATTATATAAACTGAATTGCAAAGTTGAAATTATTTGTTTAAAGTATATTAGAACTTTAGTCAGAATTAAAAATGAAATCTGATTTATTTTTGATATACAAACAATTTTTTTGAAAAAAAAAATGAAAAAAAAAGTTGAAACAAAATGTTTTTTTCCAAAATCAATTATTTTGTTAAGACAAGCAGAAAGTTCTTTGAATCATTTAAATCGGACGCTTAGTTCTCTCAAAAATTGCCATTTTTACGCATTTAGCTCCGTATCTTCGAAATGGCTGGGCCTGCCTTTGCCAAAAACTAATTAGCACATCTCCCTATCAATAGGGATCGAATGTTTTTTGAACCATTCAAATCGGTTGATCCGTGCGCCCGAAAACGTGACTGGAAAATTGTATCCATACATACAAACACACACACATTCATTTTTTATTTTGGCATTAGAGGTATGCCAAAATGTTCAGAAACCTTTGAAACGCCGAGAAATGTAAAAATTTTCAATTTCGATTTTCGGCCCATTACAATAACTTACCCTACGGGAAGTTAATAAATGGTGGCCCGAAGGCAGGTCCATGGTGTGAGAGCCACCACAAACAAATGATTCTCTTAATTAGCCGGTAATAGATGTTAGAATTTTAGAATTTATAATCGCAATGAGCCCAGTTGAAAACTATTCAGTAAACAATGAAGAATGTTTTTGTGAACGTTGCAAATGTAAAATGCAACAATATGATTTTACTAACTATAAAATAAATTTCAGTATGCCTACATTGCGTGAAATTGATTATAGAGGCGATGGTTTAAAATAATTCTTGCTTTATGTAGTATACTAATTAAAATCTAATAAAATGGTTGACATCAAGATTATTGTTGCTTATTGATTATTAACTAAAATATTATCCATATGAATGTGACTAATTAGACTAGATTTACTAACTCAACAAGTAAATTACATAGAATGTATTTAATATCAATAATGTTTTCCAAATAGTTTTGTCCTGTTGATTTTTAAAGTATTTTTGCCATAGTTTACCCATCCCTGCGAAAACAAGTGAATTTCCGGCTTTTATTTCTTGCGTCACTTGTGATTGCCTTAGCCATTGTTTCTTGGTTCGATAACTTCGATGAAGACCCACACGCATGTTTGCTGCTTAAATAATAAGTGTTTATTTATTGCTACGCCCACATCACTACCAATATGCCTTTCGGATTTTGATGAGTTTTTCATGTTGCACTTTCAAATTATCATTAAAATTTTGATATAAACTATCTGGGTAAATATCGAATTAACCAATATTTGTTTATCACACACACACACACACACTCGCAAACAAATACACACATATATATATGTGTATGTGTTTGTGAAAATGTTTCTTGATTATTTTTATTACAATCAAAATTTAGCAATCACATCTCTTTATGTTTCTTTCTATTTCCAAATTAGCTAGTAGTATTGTCGTCTTTTTTTTCAAAGCATAGGTCGATTCAATTTGATTCATGAAAGGGTCAAAGTTGATCGCTTATAATTTATTTGTGAAATATCTTAATCTTTGATTATGTATGAAAGTATAAGTATGTATGCCACCAAGTATTAAATATAATGTTGGAATTTAATAAATACATGGAAACATGATTAAGATAGTGTGAATGAGCAAGTTGATATAAAGCGACGAGCTTTTGCATGTTCTAGAAAAGTATTTTATTTGTTCAAGACAAAATGACTCTAAAATACTATTACTTCTATATTAAACACTCGTGATATACTGTAATATAAAAAATAAATTTGGGCATATTCATAATTGTAAGAGTTACAGAATAGGGTAGGACGGGGTATAAAGGTCCAATTTGACTTAGAGTTAGTGATATTGTGAAAATAAAACCAATTTTGTCACATCAAATAACACATATGAAATAAACAACTATCAGACCATGTTTAGTAAAACTTTCAGCTAATTCATCATTGTAGAAAAGTGTTTTTTTGCAGTTTTTTGAAAATTTGTGGCCTGGTCTTTTTTACCCCATAGTCGTGGTAAAATAGGACGAACAGGGGGCAAACAGAACCCATGTCTTTTAATTTTAAAGGGGTTTTACGAAATAATAGCTATAATATGCAACCAATGCAAACTGCAGAGTTAACTCTGTATATAACCTTGATGTGATATTTTGTCAGAAATATTCATTAGCAGAGTTGAAATAACGATTTATTCAATTTATCTCTTGTAAAATTACTTTAACTTAATTTACTTTTTTATTTATTATTATTATTTTTTACACCTTTGCCAGGGTAAAAGTTTCAGTTGGTCCTTTTTACATCACTCTTTTTTCTATTAATCTAACTTAAAAACAATACCTCTTATGAAACTAATAAAACAACATATACTTAAAAATCATATTAAGGCCTCGTAAACTAAACGAGTTTTCAACCAAACAAATTAACTACGAAGGAAATACTTTTGTTATGGATTTTCATGTCGTAGGATAGCTGGTCATCGTTCTTGTTCCCTCTACTTTCAAATATTGTTGTTAATTTTTTTTAACTTATTTTTGAGATATTGACGGTGGACCTTTCTATCCGCGGAACTTTAAGCCTCGCTCTACCCTAATTTATATTCGAATTGAATTCTCACAAATAGTGCAAGTCACACGTGTGCCACACGGAAATGTGTTTTAAAATGAGGTTCATAATAAAAATAATGTAAAAATAATAGTAGAATTTCGCTTTCTCAAAAACTAGTGAATGGTTGGTCCCTTATAACAATTTAGCCTAGGGACAAAATTAATATATTGTGACCACATGCCATAAAAACTAAAAAAGTTAGAAGCAGATCGAAAGTAATTATTTGATTTTGATATTCAACTATTCCAGTAGTATCTGTAAGCTTCTTTTAATGTACGTTTTTTTTAAGATTTGATTTGAAATATGATACGATACAGCATTTCTCCAACCGCATATAGATTGTTGTTCTAGAATTAATGTAGAGTAGGGCTTTTGTTGGTTACTTCTTTATAACTTTATAAATTCGAAAGCTAACGCAATGTTGGAGAATTTTATGATTATTGGAATAAATCATCGAAGATTGTTCTTTATTGATATATTTATATTGTTAGGTTTAATTGGTGACTAATTATACTGTACGTGTAGATGATAAAAAAGTAGGAACAAAGAAATGCTCGTAATATTTTGTTCTTTCAAGGCTATCATTTATCAAAGAATTCTTATTTCTTACAAAAATCATTATCAAAAGAGCGTTACATGTTAAACCACGCTCTAATTATGAAGGAACGGTAGAACGGCATAATTATAGAGATATATAAAGCAGTGTAATTAATTTTATGTGCTAAGTCACAATTTATGAACGTTTAAGTTTATCTAAATTCCTGTAGGATAAGTTATTAAAATCGTAACATATAAATTTGCCTTCATGGTTCGAAACATCCTGATCATTTTGAAAAATATAGATGTTGAGCATGTATGACTGACCATGATTTTCCACATGGTTGGAATTGTAGATTATGTTTTAAAAACATTCTGTTTTTGCATGGAAAATGCACAGCCTTTTGTTTAAAACAGAGTATTCCAGTTGGTAATTTGGCAAAAGATACAGTGCCAAAAACCACTTGCTGTATTTTATTTGATAATAACAATATGGAGTAGCTTATGAATAAATAATGAAGATACATGTTGATAGTTCTAATGAGTGTTTTATATACTGTACCCGCATTTTTATTGAGACTTCATTGCTTATTTTATTATCATATATTGACCAATATATATTAACCAAACAATAAACTGGTGGAGCATGGCATTGTGCCTTAAGGCAAGTTGCTGGAACTCTTCTTATCAGAGTTAAATATTCGAGATAAAAAATCAATAATCAATAATATAATATTTTTAATAGATAATTACAATAACTATATATTTTATCGTTCAAAGCACTTGAGAATGTTTACATTTGCATGAGATCCCGAATGAATCCATCTGAGAATATATTTCTTAATTAGAAAGCATATGAATTATATACAATTTTTAAACAGAATTGTAAATTTAATTTTTTTTTAAAGTATAAAACTTTGTGTTTTCTTGATAATTTGGAAAAAATGTGAAAATTTTGAAATTTGTATGAACCGTATAAGTGAACTCTAAAAATTAAAAATTGGTATGAAAGGGAAAAAAATTGTAACAAAGTTGGTACTTATTTTTAAAATCTCTATAAAATATCTGACAATTTTATGTGCATATGTCTAATGATCATTTTTGACCGCCGAATATCTTTTTTTTTTACTTTTTTCTCTGTATCTCCCTAACCGCTAGACCTACCTTCCCAAAAATTTAAACAATTCTTCATTTTATCTGTACAAGTAAAATATTTTGTGAATCATTCAAATCGCACGCTCCGTTATCTCAAAGTCTGAAGTACCATTCTTGGGACCTTTGTCCCGTATTTTCGAAACCGCTGGACCTGCCTTGGCCAAAAACTAATCAGCAATACGAGTCAAATGAGTCAAATGTTTTTTGAATTATTCAAATCGGTTGATTCTTGCGGCTGAAATCGTGGACGTAAAATTGTATCCAAACATACATACATACGCGCACACATACATACACGCATCCATTTTTTTCTAAGGTATGCCAAAATGTTCATAAAACTTTGATACGCGAAGATACAAAAATTTTCGTTTTCGATTTTTTTGCACAAGTAATCTATATGATCTTTTTATTTTGTATTATTTTTCTAAGCAGTAATGTTAAAATGCAATTGCATAGAATACAACATTCTTAACAAATACATCATTAATAAATTGAAATTGTAAAACTAATTGTATTTGCAATTTGAGAACTTAAATTAGAATTAATCAGAGCAGATAATAATGACACGTCATGCAATTTGTATCATAGTTCTAATTGTAAGGTTATAATTAATAAAAAGAATGTAGCCATGTTATAAAAATAATCATCAAAAAATATGTTTCAAATGTAGGTAATAAAACATTTTGCTATAAATCATCATTATTTTGTTATAGCTAGTTAACAAGATCGCCATTTGATTTAAAAGTTTAGATATAAATGTCATTTTACTCGTGAATGTTGTGACGAATTTTAATTGAATCTGTAACTTTATAGAAAAGATTATTCTTTTTATAGAAAAGATAATTTTTGGTCTTGGGTTTTTATTGAAATGATGTTGATTCAGATGAATTTTACCAAATAATACAATTTTCTCTACCAATATTTCTGCATTTGTATGCTATTGAAGTTTTTCTAAAATATAAATGAAATTATATATTTGTCTATATATGCAAATTTTAATTCCATTTATTTTATTTATCTATTTTTTCATTTATCCATTTATTATTTTAAGTCAATGAGAGATTTGTAGAAAATATTTTTAATAGAACTTTTCCTAGAATGTTGGATATTTATATTCTTCAAATTTTTCACTATCTATTTCGATTACGATTTTTATTATGAAACTATTTCAAATTGGTACACCACATAAGCATAATTAAATTGAATGGCCGTATTATTATGTTAAACAATAACTCTCATGTAAGGATTTTTGCTCGTGTTTGCCTTAATTAGCTTATTCATACTGGCATTGCCATTTTCTCACGAACGTTGGTGATATTTAGGTGACGACAGGATTCTGAACAATTCATTAAATTCATAATAAAGAATGGAATCTTGATTTCGAATGCAGAGTGCCAAAGATATGAATATTCAAGTTAATAATATTATGGACTAAGAGAATGTGACGGTTGTTTTTGGCTCATGGTTGTTATTATGTTACATATTTTTCATTTTATCAATTCAATTTTCTAATTTTAATTTAATTTTTAATTTATTTTATTTTTGTCATTGGTCTTATTTATTTTTTTTTAATGACTTCGTTCAAAAAATTTGCTAAATCTTTTGGCAGTTCTAATTATAATATAGGGTAGGGCGGGGCAGAAAGGTTCAATTTATTAAGTGAAAACCAAACCAACCCAATTATATGATAACAAATAACACTATTAAACGAACAACTCTCTGACTATGTTCACTAAAACTCCCAGCTAATTTTATTTATTTATTTTTTTATTTTGCAAAGAAATGGTCAGTATAATGATATTATAATAAGGCTCAAGTCAATATTTAGCAGATTTAATATAATTTAATTAACTATGAACTATCTTATTACTTATTCATTTATTATTTAATTTATTTACTATAAATTTATTTATATTTGATTAATTTTAATTATTTTTAAATATAAATAGTTTGTTTGTTGCAAGTATATTTTAACAATTTATAAGTATTTTAATAAGATTTACAATACTTTTATAATATAATTATTTTGTTTAACAAATTTTAGGTTATTTTATGATATTTTAACAAATTTATATGTGTTTTACATTATAATCATCATTATTATTATTTTTTCACAAATTGATATGTATTTTTAAAGTATTAGTATTTTCTTTTACAAATTTTTAGGTATTTTAATAAAAGAAATAATTGGTTTCACAATTTTTTAAGTGTTTTTAAATTATAAGTTTTTAGTTAAATAATTAATAAGTATTTTAACAATTACAATTATATAAAAATAGTAATTATAAAAATAATAATAATAGTAATTTAGAAGTGTTTTTGCAACAAAAGTATTTAGTAGAAATGAGTTTGTTGCTAATTTTCAAAAATTTTGTTACCATGTTCTCTTTATCCCATGGGCGGGGTAAAATGGGACGGCTAAGCGACAAATTGTTATTTTTAAATTTAACAATTAGTTATTTTTAATTTTAAAAGGATATTACAAAATAGTAGCTATATTATCTAACCAATGCAAAATATAAATTTTATGTGAACATTTTTTACAGAGATAACTCTGTATATAACCTTGATCTGGTATTTTGGTAGAAATATTTATTAGCAAAGTTGGAATAACTGTTTATTTAATTTATTCATTGTTAAATTGCATTTTTTAACTTAATTTACTTTTTTATTTACTATATTTTATTGTTTACACTTTTGTCAGAGTAAGGGTTCAGTTGGTACTTTTTACCTCACCCCTTACTGTATAAATCCTCGATATGATATTTGTCAAAAATATTCATCAGCAGATGTTGAATAAACATTATTTTAATTTATTTCTGTAAAATTGCATTTTTTGACTAAATTTATTTTTTTATTTGCTATATTTGATTGTTAACAGTCTGAAGGTTCAGTAGATCTTTTTTACACGCAAAAACTTTTATATAGGTTATATAAAAAACTGTTGGAGTAACAACAACTAAACAACAGCGCTCACAATTAAAGAAAACTAACTACGAAAGGAAACACTTTTGTTATGATTTTTCAAAAAATTACGTTTATCTCCCGATACCAACGTCGTATCAATCGAGGATGCCTGATTATACATTTTTTCTTTCTACTTTAAAAAAATCCTAACTTCATTTGTGATATCGGTGGTCGACCTTTTTACCAGCCGACCTTTAAACCTCGATGTACTCTATTGGTTTTGATTTATTATATGAAATAAAAGTTTAAAGTTTATTTTGTATTAAATTTTGCAAATATGTACACTTCAGTTGTTTTTATACATTTTTTTTTTTTCATTTTTGTTATTTCTTTAAATGTTTGTCTTCATGTCAATTTAACGCAAGCGTCATGCACTAGAAGCAACTTTGAAATCAAATAATTTTACTTTATTATTATGAATGACTCTGACTTGAATTTGTGTTCATTGTTTGTATTGCGAAACTGGGAAAGTTTTTATGCTTTGTCGCGGTTATTTCGTTATTTTGTCACATGCTCGATTAGTACACATACTATATGACATAATGTAATGAGCATTGAAAGTATGAACATTCTTGGGAATATAATACCTGTTCAATTACTGGCGATAAAACTGAAGCATTCCATGAGTTTTGAATTTGAAGGAATCCCGACCTATATTGAAAAATGTCTGAAAAGACATTTTGTGAAGTTTTGGCAGCTATGAAAGCATAGTTTGTACTTTTTTGATTAACTTTCAAAACAGAGATCAGCACACAGCACAAAACGATAATTGTGATTTCTCAAATAATTTGAATAAGTAGTACTTAAAATATTATAATTTGAGTATAGCATTTTTCAAAATGTTTTTACATAAAGTTTATCATTACGTGTCATTTGCATGGCAATATTTGATAATAAACACTAAAGTTTATATAGATAAAAAATCATATGATGAATTTAATATCTAATAGTGTATAAATGCCAGAATACCCCTCGAGAACGATGTGCAACAAGCAATTCTTACGTGCAAATTAACATAATAGTTGTAAGTAAATTTCACAGAACTTTGTGTAATAGAATATAAAACCAAAACCCTTTTTTGATATTGTTGTATTTATGTGTTACATAGTTATAGAATTTATGTAAACTCTCCTTCGATAACTCAGGTTGTTCGGTTATAATTTAACCCTTGTAGCTGTGGACTGTTTTAAACATAGATTTGTTGTATATTATGTATTTATTGCAGTTCTAATTACAATCACTGATTTGTTACTAAGTTATAATGAAAGAAGATATATTCATACGTTATTTATTATACATGTTGTTAAGCGGACTTTATTTTTAAAAGTGAACAATTAGTTCAATTAAAACATTTCGCTACCCCATCTACCAGTGGTAGCAACCATTTCGTGTAAAGCTTAATGCCCTGAAGGTTGTCACCTTCATGGCCAATATAATAAAACGAAAATACGTCTGAACAATTGTATGTTTATAAATTCGGGGATGAAACTTCTAATTATCTAAAAATAGTTTTGATCCAAATTGATGGATTATTAAAGAGAATTGTGAGAAAAACTGCAGAACCTACATAGAACAAGTATGCATTAAAAACAAAAAATGTCAATAAATTATAAATAGTTTTTGGTTTAGGTGTGAATTTGATAAACCTACTTTACTAACGAAAACAGTAGATATTAAAGCAAATAAATAAGTATAATTTATTAATTATTATACTCGAGTATCATTGCAAATATAAATTTATAAAAACCTTTCCAATTATAATGGAAAAGACACAAGGTTGTTGGCAACAATCTGTAATTTCAGATTGGTAGAAGTTTTTAATTCTTGTTCTAATCATAAGCATTTTACTACAATAGTATTTTGAGTAATTCAATTTTTTAAACATCTAAAGTTACTATCTGAAAATGCTTGACTGGCTGAATTATTATCGAAAGATGTGTCTGAATCGTGTATTATAAATAGTTTTGGCAGTTTTGTGGTGATCAATTTTCACTTATTTTTGGACCGTATCGGCCTAGAGTTTCAAATTGTACGCAATGTCCTTTCATCAGTTTTAGTAGTCAAATGAAGATTTGTTTCGACATTATTCGAAGCGAATTTTAGCAAATCATTTTCTGAAAATTTAATTTTGTCTTTTTTTTATAATTGGCCATATTAACAACACATTAATTAATTCATCCACTGTTTCACCTTATAACTATATTTTTGCTATTATTTTTTATTGTTTATTTAAATATTTGTTAAAATATTCAGTCAATACGCGGATGTTAGAAAAAATACTTTATAAATTTGATATGAATCTATGATTTTGATTTATAATTAATTATGTATAACTATATTTTGCACAACGATTTTGTAATTTAGAATAATGTCTATTTTTATGTGTATATTTATTATGTTAAGAATATATAATTTAAAAGAACCATGAAAATTCTCATTTACATTATGAGGTCAATTAGTGGGTGTATCCGACTCGGTCAATTAAATAGGACCCAAAATTAAAATTTTAGTTGATATTGCATATTTAATATTTTTAAGTGCAATGGACCTTTTTTTGTTTCCTGTATCATGTATTATGACCTTCAAATTTAATTATTTTCTGCTTATTTATTATAACAACAATTATTTGTAATTGATGATAATGTCAATTTGTAATGATTATCCGAATGAGTATGAGCCAGCTTACACTTAAATTGCTTTCATTTAATATCAGAAGATAGTATATCTTGCTGGAATAATATCATGAAATGTTCTATGATATACGTGACTAATCTGTGATTATATTGTAAAACATCCGCATTTTTATCACAAACATATATATTTGCACGAAATCCCAAGCAAATCGCGCGTTGCTTATTTAATCTAATGATATTAAATTATCAAATTAAACTATAATTTTATAAATATGCTTATATTTTATTTCATTTCATTATATACATATATATCCCAGAAAAAATTAAAATCATTACGCTGTTTTAATATAAACTTGTGCATTATATTTTCGTGATAAAAAAAATAGTAAAGTACTTTCTCTCTTCATATATTTCATATTTCAAATTCCTATATATTATATTATTCACGTCGAATGATATAACAGATAAAATATCATTACGTCTTCTAATGAAGTTTTAAGATCATTAGAAGTGAAGATTCATCAATAACTATCAACACGCTTTCTTTTAATTAAACTATTTTATAGATTTTGAATCGCTTTCTATAATAATAAATTAAGCATTGACATACCATTATCAAAATTTGATTTGCTTTATAAGTGAATGTTGAGACTGATTAGTTTTTGTGATTGTATCATCTTTTCATTTCGATTTTAAGCGATTTTTTCAACCGGCACATCCATTTTATTTAACCAGTTAACTGTGTCGCCCGCATGGAACAGACTGCCTATTTGCCAGAATCAATGGAAAATTTTGTTATGAAGTAAAGTGCCACTTTACAGCTATTTCATATTATCATAGCTTCAAAATATTCTAAATATCTTGAATTTGTTTTTTGCAAGTATTGCAATCTATATAGCCAATGGTTGAAGATATGAAAATAATACCTATGACGAGTATATTCGTCAATAAAGAAATTTTGCCACTGCTCCATGACGAGTTTATTCACCAATCACCATTAACTGGTTAACTGAAATTCTTTTGTAAATTTAGTTCAATTGCTTTTGGGGCCGTTCAAGTATTACGTAAGCACTATAGGGGGGCAGGGGGGTTGTTGATCTGCTTATTTTGGGTTGACATGGGGGCAGGGGAGTCTGGATGATGATTACGTCATAGGTAGTATTTTTATTTTTTTACATTAATTTCAAAATGTTCGCGTAAGCATGGGGGTAGGGGGTAAGAGCTTTGCTTACTTTTGCTGACAAGGGGGATGGGGAGGGGGTAAATAATTGTAATAAATCTGCTTACGTAATACTTGAACGTAATTTTTTAATTTTTATAAAGCAATTATTGCCAATTAGTATTATCTTTTTTTAGTTCTGTGAAAATCTCATTTTAAGCTATGTCTTTTACATTTTCAATAGCTTCAGAAATATGAAATCATACTTCTATATATTTATTTGAGTAATCCATGGCGTCAAGCGCACGAACAAGCAGACGGGGTCGTGAGTTCCAATCACGCTCAGCGATGTCCATTTCTTTTTGAAAACATAGATCAAAATAATGTTCATAATTCGATTCCTATTGATAGAGAGATGTGCTGATTAGTTTTTGGCATAGAAATCGAGTTTTTGAGACGGAGTATCCGAATTTAATGATCCAAAAAATATTCAATTTATAATGATTAGGAGAAGTGGTTACTAGTTTTTGGCAAAGGCAGGTCCGGCCATTTCGAAAATACATAGCTAAATGTAAAAAAATGGCAGTTCTTGAGAGAAGGAGCATCCGATTTGAATGGTTTAAAAACTTTCTGCTTGTGTTAGCAAAACAACTGCTTCGGGAAAAAAAATTTTTTTTTTTTTTTGTATATCGAAATTAATTCAGATTTTAATTTTAATTCTTTCTAAGTTCTAAAAATTACATAAATAAATGATACTTTAATTAAATGATCTTAAATATTTCTTATGAATATTAGAAAATTTTACAGTATTTATAATAATCTATTTGAAAACATTTAATATTTCTCGAACATTTCGTTACGTTACGGGAAGTTTCAGCAATTTGCCCTAAGGCTTGATGCCATACACCACTACTTTTATTGTTTTTTAATCTAATAATGTCAAAAATGTACTAATTATGAACAAACAACTATATTATAGTTCTGCCTAGTTATTCGTCTTTTTTAAATTATATAAGAAAGGTAATATTATTCATGTTTATAGAGTAGGAATCACAATGGAAATATGTTAACTTCGCAGATAATATCCAATAAAAGGCGGTGGGATCTATTTAAGAATATTTGGCAAAGCTTTGAAATTTTGAGATATTAAAATTTAATAGACAATCTACCAAATGGCAGACAACATTTCTATAAGTTTAATTTTTATAGAATAATTATTGTAAATATGTACACGTGCTTTGAAATGTGTACTTTATTTAATTCTGGAACAAAATGTCTTGTCAAAGGCTATAAGTTCTGTTTCTATATACCTTAATATTAATTTCATTTACATCAATTTCAGGAACTGCAGAATGAAGTCGGTGCGCTGCTCGAATTCCGCGATCTCGTCATCGAGACGTTCCCCAATCTTCGTTCCAGGATGTCAGCTGCTAATTCAGCGAACTCCTCGGCGTCCTCCTCCACGTTGGCGACCGCCAACGGTCATCACCACTTGCATCACCATGGGATGGCACCCGGTGTCGGTGTTTCAGGGACCACCAACGGACACCTTTCGCATCAAAGTAGAACCGCCGACTGGGAATCAGGGACCAGAGTTAGGAGGAGGCCGATTAAGGAGCAGCAGAAATGCACGCAGGAGACTAGCGTCAATGGAGGTGAGTCGATTGTTCAGATGATTTATTTTAATGATAGACCATATGACTCAATGAAAAAATCCAATAAACAACGTGGGGATTTTTAGATCGATGGATTTTTTTGTTGATTGTTTTGAAAGTGTCAAAAGCTTTTGGTTAGTTGGTTGATTTTATTGCTTTTATTTTAATATATCACATTCCTTATTAATTCACGTAATCAAAAACTGTATTAAAATTAATTAAAGGTATCTACAGCTATTATATTTCTTGTAATTCTTAGGGACCAACTCCATAGAGCTGGTCACATTTCTAAGTTGTCTATACTTTACCAAATAATTATGCCTTTTTGTGAGTTTATGTATAAATCTCAATTCTATAAATATCAACATTACCAATATCAATATTTATGACCTTTGCTAGGTTTTTTAATCTATAATAACGTTTTCATATACAGAAGTTCGAAAATCATAAGCCGCAGTGACTTGAAAGTCACATAATTCATTATAGCAAGAAATGTCTTTAATTAGAATGTTTTATTTTTCGTTTATTTATATAGGCTTATAATTACTGGATATGTAGGATTATAATTTTTGTTTTCATAATTTTTTTATGTAAGATAAAAGTTTTCTCCGTTGAATCCATCTAATGACGATTATAAACAATGAATTTTAAGGACTTAAACACTATTTTTTTTGAACAAATATTGATAATCTTTCTATATTTGATACAAAGACAATTTATGGATATACGAATTGCTATTATAAACTCAGAACCACTCGATAATTCTAATAATAAACTAGTGAGGTGTATGGCATAGTTTTGAAAAAAAAAATTAAATTTTGAAACATTTTTTTTCCAAAATCAATTATTTTGTTAAAACAAGCAGAACGTTCTTTGAATCATTTAAAACGGACGTTTAGTTCTCTCAAAAACTGCTATTTTTTGCACATTTAGCTCTGTATCTTCGAATTGGCCAGGCCTGCCTTTGCTAAAAACTGATAACCACTTCTCCCAATCATTACTTAATTGATTTTTTTAGATCATTCAAATCGGATGCTCCATTCTGCACTCTTTGCTCTTTATCTCCGTAACTGCTGGGCGTGCCTTTACCAAAAACTAATCAGCACATCTCCCTATCAATAGGAATCGAATGTTTTTTGAACCATTCAAATCGGTTGATCCGTGCGCCCGAAAACGTGAACGAAAAAATTTGGACACACAAAACACACACACATTCATTTTTTCTGAGGTATGCCAAAATGTTCAGAAACCTTCAAAACGTCGAGAAATTCAAAAATTATCAATTTCGATTTTTGGACGATTACAATAACTTACCTTACGGGAAGTTAAAAATAGTAGTTTGCTCGAAGGCAGGTCCAGCCGTGGTGTGAGAGCACCACAATTTTATTCCCCTTCCTTGTCTATTATTCCTATTACCATTTTATTACCTTTATTCACTTTTTTATAAATTTTTATGCATTTTCCTTACCAAACTTCTGCTTCCATGAATCCTGGTCCCCTGTGCTTCAGCTTTCAGTTTCATCCAACCATCTGCATTCTTCTTCTTACCAATCCTTTTAGTTCTCGGGCCCTTGATACTAAAATTTAAATTTCTCATTTAAATTTTTGATTTATTCGTGATTTTGTAGTAACTCTATAATGATCTAATTTTTCTCGCATTTACAACTCTTTATAATCATTTTATCACGGCTCCACTTAAACATACATTGTGTGCAAACTTTCCTATGCGTGCAGCTAATATTTCATAGATTAATTCTTTTTCATTGTGTTCATAAAATATATAAGTCACAACTTTCTACATTGAATTTTATAATGTACACGAAGTATAGGAAATATAACAATCAGGTTGTTTTTAATACAAATGACAATTTAATGGAGATCAGAATAGAAATACAATTGGCTTAATAAATTGTTTACAATGTTACTGAAAGAGAAAACTACCTAAATTGAATAATAAAATTGACTGTATTTGGTGTAGGTTAAGATTTATACTAGTTTACCATATAGACAGAAATCATATAAGGGTCAAAATTTTTTGGCCAATGAAGCATTTCGCAATTCGGATTTTGTTTTATTTATATTTAAATATCGACTTGCGAAAATTGACTATTTTTGAAAAGATCATTTTTCTACAATCATGCAAATATAATAATGTTAAGATAATTATATTGCCACTACTAAGACAACAGTAATTATCTTTTTAATTAGATTTATGTAATGAAATATGAAATTCAATTTAATACTTGTTTATTAGCCTTGCTTCTTAAGGTATAAAAACACCATAGGTCAATGTCTGACTCTCATGGCTTATGATGAAATTAATTATGAGTATGTTCATTTAATTTAATCCATCATCAATTAATAGATTTTTCAATTGTTCTAATTTAAAGAGTTATTGTAAATACCTATGTATTACAAATTTTTGAAACTGCAGTTGGTAGAACAAATTATTCTCTCCAAATACTATAAAATATCAGCTTATTATCGAGTAATTTGGATATTAGCAAGCGCTTTATTGTATAGATATTCTTTAATAATTATTGTATTGAAAATAACATTAAAACTCAATATTTCTGATAAGTGTAAACTGATTATTAAATACATCTAGCGGAAATATATTCTTTTAATGCTCTGAACGAACATCAATCCTAAGATAAACCGTTTCTTAAGTTGTTTTTAACGGAGAATAAAATTCTGAATCATTTTATTAATCTGAGAAGAAGTAGACATTAAGCATGCCTGAATCGATCGATAGTTATTGATAATCTTTGTACAGCTATAATCTACATTTTTCCAGATATATTTCATATTGAGTGTTTATTATATATTTTTATGATCCAAGATATTATAGTAGATTTTAATGCCGTTGTATAGATTATTTTCTCAGGACATCAGTCAATATAAATAAATATGTTGTCACATATAAATATATGAAAATAATGTATAAGCAATTTTGGACTTATTGCGTTATTTATCAAATTGAGTTATAAATTTTATCTGCCAAACATCATATACTGTTGACTGTATTTTATATTATTTTAATTTCTGGCGCATCTCAGCTGCTTTTCGGCAATAATAATGTTACATTTACATTCTAATTGTTACAATTACAATTATATTCTAATATTGTCTAGGCTCATAATTTCAGCTAAATTCAAATTTCACGTTAATTGACATTTCTAGCAGATGACAATTCAAATGTTTTTAATGTCAAACAATGATAAGTGTTTTTTTTTGTAATTTTTGCCATCTATTTCTACAATATTACTACAGTTTTATCGTTCATTAAATCTTGAAAATTTCTTTTGACAAACTCTAAAAAGAATTATCAAAATCAGAATAACCATTTAGAAGCATTTCAAATCATACACCAGTACAGAAGAATTTTATATATAAGAATATATAATTTTGTATGCGCTTATGTACAAAATATTTCTAATAATAATTTAATCATTTATTTTTACTTATTAGATAACTTTACTCGGACAGATAGTGATATGACTATTAACAAATATATAATTTATTTTTTCTAGATAACTTTTATTCGGTTCTTTATATTAAAAATTATAAATAATTTATTAGCTAATGGTTTAACATCATTTATATTTCAACATACTTCTGGATTATTATTGTTTTAAATATCGTATAATGCTATTGATGGAAATAAGCTGTGTAATTCTGTTTTATTAGAAGAGAAATTTCCATGTAATTAAAGAAATAGACACTTTTCCTGACAATTTATATAATTCCTTCAATTTGATCCATCATTTGTAATTATGCCGTCTTATTTTATGATTGTGCAACTCATAAAAATCGAAAGAAAATCTAGATGACTGGTTAGAAGAATATTATGCGACTATCAAAAGATTAAATCACGCAGAGTTAATAGTAAAACTTGTTCATGTTTCATGTTCAGTTGTTACGTATCAAGGTTGATTTCAATAATTGTTACGAGATTTTGATGCGTAAGATATTATTTTAAATTTTGTACTTCTCATAGGACAGATATAAATCAATCTTATTTTTTTGTAGTTGTATCACGACCACTTACTTCTTTAAAGATTTGGTAAACATTCATCTTGCCAGGAATGAGAACTAGTGGTGCAAGGCATTATGCCTTACAGCAAATTGCTGGAACTTTTGGTACCGTAATTAAACATTCTAGGAATAAAAATCATCAAAAATCAATTAAAATTGGTCAATGATTAATAATAATTGCTTCAAATATTTCAAATAATTATTATAAAATCTGTGAATCTCATCGTTGGTTTTTCATAGATCTAATATAATATGAAATAACTGATAATATGATGTCTCCAAAATGACCATTTTTGACTATCAAATGATAACCTCAACATTTTTTTCATCTCCGAAACCGCTGCACCTACTACGTTTGCCAAATAATCAGTTCTTCACACTCTCAACGCAAGTAAAAAATTTATTGAATCATTCTAATCGGATACTCCGTTTATTCAAGAACTGATATTTTTGCTCTTTTACCGTATTTTCGAAACGACTGTGTCTGTCTTTACCAAAAACTAATTAGCACGTGTTCCCATTAATACGAATCGAATGCTGTTTGAATTATTCAAATCGAATGCCTAATTCTTTCAAAAATGGTTGTTTTTTTCACTTTTTGCTCCGTATCTCCAAACTGGCTGGACCTGCCAAAGACAAAGATATGCAAAAATTGTTTTTTCGATTTTTTTGCAATTACTACAACTCATCCTACGAGAAGTCAAAAAAAAAAACTTTTTTAAAAAACTCTTTAATTTAATATTAAATTTTTTATATAAAAATATATATTTCAAAAATTTTATTTAAAAAACGACAAAAAAATAGACTTGGATTTTTCCAAAACTGAGGATTTTGACAAAAAGTCTGATCAAAGTCTGAGAACGTATTTAGTTTCGAAACACCATACTATATAAGACTTCTGATTTTAATTTCGATTTACTGTTGCTAACACTATATTGTATATTATTTTATTTATACATTTATTTATACACATTACACATATATTATTTATAAGGCAATTACATTTCAAAATTGATATTTTTTTAATAATTAAATATTTAAATCATTAGTAACTTTACTATGCTTTTAAATGACTCACCAATAGTATTTCTTAGAATTTGTTCGCGCACATATTAACTTGCGTCATCATCGCAATGAAATTTCAACATTCGCTTGCACATTATTTTTTAATAGATTTATGTACTGGTTATAATTTTATTTGTAGGAAATAGGTTTACTATGTAAACGAAGAATAATATAAGAAATATTATAAAACACACTATAATTATTAAATTTCAATATAACTCCAATTTTTTACACAATTTGATTTGTAACATATTTTAAAATGATTCAAAATAGGGGTTTTATTGTATTTGACTCTATTGCTCTTTAACGTTAAGTACGCATTTGATATTTCCAATTAATTTTTAAAACATTTATTTAATTTATATATTTGGCCTGCAATCAGAACGATGTGTACTATGTATATTGTATATTACGATATAATTATTTAACCTGGTGATTTAATAAGGCAACCTAGTAGATATTTGACCATTCTCTTTCTGATGAAATTATATTAGATATATTTTTCATAGTAATATGAGTATATATGCAATAATGCCCTAACAGTCTATTTCTACATGATCTGTGAAAGTGAAAATATGAAATTACTACTGCATGATATCATGCTGGCCAAGATGGGTATCGACTCCGGAGTAGTTGCTAATTCACGTTCCTTGCATGGCTTTATTTCGAAAATAGTTATAGACAGTTTGGAAAATACAATGTTTTGATAGAAACTTAAGACTTAAACCTAAAACTTCTTTAGGCAAGACTAGGGTGTAAATCAGAGAAAATGCAACGGAAATGAGTTACAATGAGATTGGTTCTTTTGTTAAGATAAAGTTGTACATTTGGATAAATAATGAACGAACTGATATTTAGTCATTACTTTGTTACTCTATATAAGTAACAAAGTAAAATAAAAATTATATGGAGTATTCAACAACTTATTCATTAGCAACTACATAATTTCTCTGATGAAGATTAAAGTTTTATAAATACAGTTTACCATTATTTCTTGTTTTGATTTCAATATCAAGTTTCACTCGGATCGATTAATTTTTTAGACGATAAACTAAATTTAACAAAAAAATAATTATCTATTTCAATCAACTGCGAGATATGGTACCACTATTAATGAAGCTTTCTCAACAAATTTAAAGAATTTGCTGATTGGATTTGTCTCAGCTCTCGTTATCTCAAACAAACCTATTATATTTGAAGTATGATAGTAATTAATTGTTTTAAAATAACATTATTTACATTTTAACATAAATACATGTATTACTGATGTTACCATATTACGAATAAACGATATTTTATTTATATATTCAAGTTAGTATTTGTACGAAAATCTCAGAAACAACTGTAACATACCACTTTGATGTTTTTCTTATCAAATTCTGTAATGTTGGGAGTAGATTAATTCCCATTATTTAAATAAGTTAGGAAGTCTGATTAACAAGTTCTATGAATTCAAGAAAAAATGTAGGTATATCTAATGACAGGGTTTATATTGAATTTGTCTAACAATGGATCAAAACCTTTGTGAGGAAAAGCACTTTTTCCTATAATCTGTTTTCAAAAATACTATTTTCACTAATAATAATATTTAAAATCTAACTTCTATCTGTTTATACTCTATTTCAAAATATCAGTGATCTTAATTGATCTTAATTCGATATAAATCATTCGCTTATGTAGTATATTTTTTTCTCCTATAACTATGTCAATGCACGCGCACGTTGAGAAAGATTGAACCAGATACATAACTCAAGATTTAAGATCATTTTTAATTATCCGTAAGAAAAAAACGTTATCTAGATGCATTGTAAAACCGGTGTTCTTGATATTCTTTGGTGCGGTCACTGTTATACATAACTAGGAATAGTCTAGTTTTTTTTATTTTAACACATTATGAAACAGGATTATGTTAAAATTAATGATAACGAAATTGGTGATAACTAATGAGATGTGTTAATGATATGGAAATTAATTGATTTGAATTTAAATGTGTTAAACATTTGGTAGTATGAATAGTAATTTATAGGTAGTCTTTGACACGATTTCACGTAGGTTTTATTTTTATAATATCAATACGAACGAAGTGAAGTTTGCCACTTTAATAAATTTATTTGTGCCCTCTTATTTTTAATAATAGAAAATTCGTATTTCTGTTCTGTTGTACAACAGCTTTTTTTCCAAACTAGAATTAAATGTATATAATACAAAACGTTTGAAAAGATTAGGTACAAAATTTTATTGGGTTCGCTCGTAGGTAAGCGGCTAGAGCAAATGGATCTGAATCAGATGTCCCTGATTCGACATCTGCTTAGAGCAGCATGATATCAAGCAGTAGTGACATTGGTTTTCACTTGGAAATATAGACATCAATATGTCTCCAAGGGGGCATCCATTAATCACTTTAGGCTTTTAGGCGGAGAGGGGGTGTGACAAAAAATCACAAAATATCACGTGGGGAAGGGGTGGTGGTTTTACCTGAATTTTCCAAAAAAATGAAAAAAATGAAAAAAATACGATTTTTTTCGTGAAATCGAAAAACTTGTTTGAAAAATTTTGCATATCTAAAAATAAAGGTAAAGTTTGGTGGGGTAGTGGGGGGGTAATTTTAAATATCACGACGAATAACCAAGGGGGAGGGGGTCCCCCAAAATTCATAAAAAATCGATCACGTGTTTAATGGACGGCTCTCGAGCCAAAATAGCTGGTATGGTTGCATCAATGAAAAAAATCATTACTATTACAAAAATTGTCATAATAAAATTCTCCAAACAAAGATGCAACAACTGTTTGGGTTACAATCTGCAAAACCGACGTAGATTAAATCAAATTAGCACAACATCTTATAAAACTCTTAAGTTCTGATTACCGTTCAAATGATAAAAAAGCTATACTATCATATAGAGCAAAAAGCACATAAAATGGATTTTCATAATAAAATTATTGATTTAATTGATGGAGTAAAATTAAATGAATATTGACTTGCTGAACGAACTCAGCAAATAACTTAGTGTTTGTGTTACATACAACGTCATAATTTATATGTGGTATTTCCCTATATATTTAGTATTGTTGAAAATATTTAAATTAGATTTTAGATTATTTCTAGATATATTCTAGAGTTATTGATATGGCTGGTATTCAATAACAAAGCATGGATGTAAGAATTGTTTGAATCGCGATGGTGTTATTCGACATTTTGAACAGATGTACCTACTATTAATCAAAACTCAGTATAAACTAGTGGTGTATGGCATAGTGCCTTAAGGCAAATTGCTGGAACTTCCCTTAACGTAACGAAATGTTCGAGAAATATTAAATGTTTTCAAATAAATTATAATAATATAAATACTGTAACATTGTCTAATATTTACAAGAATTATATAAACTGAATGTTTTTAGGATCATTAAAATCGAACGTGAAGATATGCAAAAATTTTTATTTTCGATTTTCGGCCCATTACTATAACTTACTACGGGAACATTAAAAATATTCGGTCAATTTAAGTAAATTCGAGGCATGATTTATTAAAATGTACATTGGTTTGAAAAATTTTCCTCCAGCATAATGAAATGTTGATAGTAGCTTGAATTGTCATATTATTCGACTTAATTATCTATCTTATAAAATGATTTATCAATTAAATGAACAAATGCTTCATGGACACAAGGTCTCCATATGAAGTCACAGTATATCTGCAGCTTATATAATGATAGGCTTACGAAGTACCATTAACGATAATTAGTATTGGAGAATTTTCTGTTTGCAGCAATTAAATTAGTTTAGTGCGTAAAACTGATGGAAATTATATGGATGAAGCAATCGCAAATAATAGAAAAAGATTTCGAATGATTTAATTTTCTTATTACTAGTTTCTATTACTGCGTTTCTAGGATTGGAATCCATTTTAGACAGAGAAAGTAATTTTTTAATTATGCCGCACCGATGTTGAGATTCATATTTAATGATAAGTGAAATTAATCGATTTTTCTGGAATTAGTTATTAATTAGATTTATTTTCTTCTAAAAAACGTTGGTAAATCAATAAATCAATTAAAGCTGGTTAACAACTAAATCAAAGCCTTTGGTACCAACGAGTTTGAAATGTAAATTTGTCTAGTAAATTAGTACACCTTGCTTTTAAAAAAACTTTAGAATTTTGGGACAAAAATGCAGTTAAGTAAGATTAGAAATTAACCTAAAAAGTTACATCAAAATTTGATTCTCAATATTGATGATCAAATTGCTATATACTTTTGTGTTATAATGATGTTATATATTAGAACTTTAAAATTTGGGCTCATAGCTATAATTTCACATCAATGTAACCGTTAAATTTTAAACATTTTGTTCACCGATCAGAAAAGATGTAAATGTATTTTATTATAATTGATATTGTGTTATTACCACAAAACTGTATCTTGCGTTTTTTTTTTTGTTGCTAACTGCATAAACCGTTTATAAATCTGTGTCATTGTTTTCCATCAGCAAACCGCAGTCTTGACCGTGGGATATAATCTAATTTAAATTTATTTTAACATATAGAATATTTTCCATTGGATTTTTATAAAATTTGATTGCATTTGATTTATATTCGAGTAAACTATTATTGATAATAAAGATAAATTATTTTTTTTACTGGCTAATCCATAAAAGTAGAGAAAGTATGTTTATTATCTATTTCACATGTATTGCACTAACAATAAGCTCATGTACAGTGGTTAATATATCATTCATAATATCCGAAAAAGATTGGTGAATATTTCGTACGTAAATATTATCAATATTGCCACAGGTGCATATCAAAAGAAAATGAAGTTTGTGCTTTCAATACGGTTTTCCCGACAGAAACAATGCTATTTTTGTGTTTTTATGATAGCATACACTGCAAGGATACGAAATAAATATATCATCATGGTCTGAAAGTCTGAAAGAAATGATTGATTTGCGATGCTCGCACACCTTGAACCTGCCTTCGGACCGAATACTAATTATTATTATACTCTACTCTGAAAGCTTTTCGAGTGATATTCATCCTAAGAAGATGTCATGACGGTAGCAATTCTATTTTAATTATTATGGGGCCAATTCTCCAATAAAAAAGAAAAGTTGTGGTGAAAATAGTATGGCATAATAAAGCAACCATCTGTAATAGCTCTATAACATATCAATGTTTTATTTTCATATGAATTGGTAGTAAGACCTACCAAAAAGATATGTATTTGGTGTGCAATGAGGCATTTTACACATAAAACCTAACTTTATGTAAGTGTTATTAATGAGACATCAAAAAGATGCATTCATGATAAAATTGTTATTTGACGTTTGTGCATTTTGAAGGTTAGATTTTATGAGTGAAACGCCTGATGGCACAGCAAATACATTTTTTTTATTGTTCTTACTACCAGTTCATACGAAAATAGACTCATGACATAGCGTTACCATAATATTTCTATTATATCGGAGAATTGATTTATGATATTTGCTAGAATAATTGCGATATTTATTAGAGTGGCTAGAATAATTTGCAATATTTAAGAGAGATTATTGGCTAAATGTATAATAAAATGTAATTAAAAAGTTAAGGTAAAGGTTATTGCGCGTAGATAATACAAAACTATAAATTCGGTACTTGAAAAGCAAAAGACCAGGGGTTAATTTTATAGAAAAACAAAGAAATTATTGTGAAAGACCAGGATTATTATTTTTTCAAATCTGATTTTACATGAAGAATTTTAAGAACAATGATACGATTTGCGTTTATGTATTGACTATGAATTATCATCACAATATTCAATATATAAAACAAAACTAATGGGGTGCATGGCATCGTACCTTAAGGCAAATTGCTGGAAATTTTCGTATCGTAATCAAAAATCTACGGAACCTAAAAAAATTTACACAAAATGTGTACACATTATTAAAATCTCTATAAAATATCTAAAAATTTGATGTACATATGTCCAATAAACATTTTTACAGCAAAATGTCATTTTTTTAACTTATTTTTATTGAGAGTCCATAACCGCTGGACCTGCCTTCCCAAAAAACTGAGTTACCGTTTTTGGCACTTTTTGCCCCATATCTTCGAAACGGTTAGACCTGCCTGCCAAAAACTAATCAGCACGTCTCCTTATCAATAAGAATCGAATGTTTTTCGAATTATTAAAATCGGTTTATCGGTGTTCCCGAAATCGTTCACTATTCGCACACATTGATTACAACAAGTTAAACACATACATACATTGATAATAACAAGTTGAAAATTATATCATTCTAGATCCTCCCCCCACGAAGTAATGCCTAACGACGGTTTCCGTGGAAACCAGAGGCAAGGGCAAAGCGGAGGTTTTAGTCGGTATTATACCAGGGCGGTATCGAGTCCGACATACCTAGACAGAAGACCGGTCTTCATTTCCTTCGCTATACAAAAAAAAACACACACATACAAACACATTTTTTCTAGGGTATGCCAAAATGTTCAAAAACCTTTGAAACGTAAAGATATATAAAAATTTTCATTTTCGATTTTTTTGCGATTACTATAACTTACCCTGCGGGAAGTTTATGAAGGAAAAGTATTGCAAAATTGTACACTATTTTGATCCTAACCAGGGTGTGGCTGTCAAGCATATGACTTCTATATTTGTGTCAAAAGCTTTTTTTAATAGACAATACCGTTACGTGAAATCTTTCGTGAGTTAGATGTTCATCTTCATGCAATTTATCTATCTATTGGCAATACCATTCGATTTATCACTTATTCGAACGCAATGCGGTTTTGCTTAGATGTCAAATCATTTCATCTGTTATATTTCTGGTCATTCAATCATGACAATATCTGTTGTTGCATATACAATGGCGGAAGTAAATTTTCTCCTTTGCACGGTATACTTCACATTTGCTGTTTGTCATCGCGCTCTCGGGACTTCCTACAGAAAATGTCGCAATTCATAAAAGAAAAACAAACATTCGCGATTCTGAAGCTAGAGCTCAGTCACAATAAAGCACGATTTCTATTTATCACACAAAAAATGCCCCACAAAGCGTTCTATATTCTGCACAGCTCTGTAAATTATTAATAGATAATGACATCGAGGAAATGACACAATCAAATAAAAATTAGGAACGATTGAGGTTTTGTCATACGTTGGAAAATTGTATATGTTGGATTTTTTTTTTATTTATTTATTTATTTATGACAATCAGAAAAATACAACAGTTTTCTATAAGTCATTGTGATGAATTATAATGTCAAGTAAGAATCTTCTCCATTGAGAAGATCCCCTAGTAGATAATTATCTAAAGCTATAATTTATTTTAAGTGATTAGGTATGTTGGAAAATGAAGCAGCAAATTTTACTTCCTGCATATTATTAATCCTACAGATTAATAGATCGTTTTATTTTAAGAAGACAATAGTACAGTTTGCGGATTATTATCATCATATCGTCTGTCATTCTTGGTCGATCCTAATACTGCCCTTATGGAATATAAATCGTTAATTAACTTTCCCTAGGGTAGTTATAGTAATGGGCCGAAAATCGAAAGTATATATACCCTAGAAAAAATGGATGTGTGTGTGTGTGTTTTGTGTGTCCGCATTTTTTCGTTCACGTTTTTGGGCGCACGGATCAACCGATTTGAATTGTTTAAAAAAACATTCGATTCCTATTGATAGGGAGATGTGCTGATTAGTTTTTGGCGAAGGCAGGTCTAGCAGTTACGTATATAAAGAGCAAAGAGTGCTGAAAATAGAAATCGAGTTTTTGAGAGAACGGAGCATCCGATTTGAATGATCGAAAAAACATTCAATTTACTATATACTTCAATTAAACAATTTTAACTTTGCGATTCATTTTATATAATTCTTATAAATATAAGGCAAGGTCCTTCATTTTAAAATCGATTGATTAAATTTTGTTTATTTAGTTTTCAGTAAACATATATAAATTACAGTATTTATAATAATCTATATGAAAACATTTAATATTCCTCGAATTTGCCTTAAGGCACGATGCCATTCTTTACTGGTTTTAAATTAAACATTTTCTTGTTTCAAGTGATATTTTATTATTAGTTGTTTTAAATTGCTGAGAAAAACCAAATGTGATCAAGTATTAAAACCGGCTATGAGATGCGATTTTTTGCAAATTATGAACACTTTATAATTTTAAAATTGATTCCTTATTCCAAGATGATATTTTGGTACATTTTACAGTTGTTCAAACATTTTTATGGCAATTTATTGTTCTTCAATGAATAAAATATGAAGAAGTACTTTTTAATATAATGTGCTGTTTGATAATTAAATGGATCTTGGGTTTAGATGACAATTACCTAATGTAATTTAATTACGATAATTTTTTTAAATGTTAGTTTGACATGCCTGTAGTGTTTTACTTACTTAGACTAAACTTTGTAAAAGTAATCGAAACAGTGATATGAAAAGTCACTACCTAATTGACACCTAGATTTTCAATTAAATGAACTGCATGAATTTTTCTTTGTGAATTTATTTATGTCTAATTTTGATTGATAATTATATTGCCTAATGAAATAATTATTCTATAAGTAACTTTTGTACAAAAATACGAGTTTTTTTCACTATCAATTATATGACAACATTATGCTTCAATTGCTTTCAAATTTGTTTCAGTTCAATCAGACTATTCTCAGTGAACTATGAACTGTAGTTACTTAATGTAACTTCTACAACCTGTTTTTTTTATAAAGTAACACAATGGTTTTTCTTTCATGTTGTGATGATATTATTATATACTTACTAGTTGTAATGTGGTTTATATTGTAGCATTGCTCTTAAATGCTATTTTTACATGTAAATTTCTATTGCTGATATTAGGTTTTACGTGATGGAGGATTTTAACTCCAAATCTTGTGGATGCACGGCCGAGGCTCGTACCACCAACACACTACGAGCACACCTTTTAATTGTTTTAAAACTTTATTAATATAATTGGATGATCTTTATAACGATTATAGTTTCACATTATTTGAAAGCATGTATTTTCCTGAATAAAAACAGGTTTATCCCATTAGCCTACAAATGCTTTCGCTTTTCATTATACAAAAAGCATAGGGTCATTAGGTTACAATTAAAAACGTGCAACAAGCGTAAAAAAATGAAAGTGGACTGTACGGTTTAAGAAAAGCGGCTTATTTAACCTGAAATAGATTATTTTAAAAATTCAGTGATTCTTAAACATTTAGCACAATAATAAAATAGTGAATACAATCAATATAATAATGGTTGAAGTCGAAAGATTGATGATAATAAAATAGCTTCAATAAAGAGATAGTGTTTGCAAACATTTTAGTTGCATCTATTCTCATTTATCGTTATGTATTGAGTTGTTATTCTTTATTCGTTTAATACGCTGGAAATGAACAAAAATCATCTTTAGAGGCTATCATGATACTCAATACAGGCTATCATTTTATTCAATTTAGCCACACATTAATGATTATTCTTGTTTGCATTAATATTTAGTCTTTACTATATTAAGTCCGCCTTTCAGAAAACAAGGCAATTTTACAATTGAGGTCGGTACTGTACATGCCTTTTCTAATCAATCGAAGTTTAAAATTTTATTTTTAACCAACTAAAAGGTTTTAAACTTATAAATGTTTTTTTTTGCTCAATGTATCAGAACATCTTAAGAAATAAATTAAATACTCTGTTAGAATAAAATGTAATTACTTTCCGTGATGGTGGCTTATTCAAGCAGAAATTTTATCCTGTAAAGTGTTTAAATAAATTTCAAAAACATGAAATATTTGTGCACAATAAATTACTGAATGAACTGGTAAAATAAATATATGTCCAAATTCTGAAAGCAAAACTTCTTGTTTCATGTAAATCGGTTTGTTTTACATTAATTAGTTTGCCAAAACTTAATACATTTTTTAAGTTTACGTTATTTAAGCTGTATAAGATGAATTGTTATTTCCAAGTTAGATTCAACAGTGTTTTTATATTGCCTCTATGAAAGCTAACACAACGAAGGGGATGAAAATTACCTTCTGAAGCTCTATCCTGGCAAAGTGTGAAGAATAAAAAATAGTTAATAAAAATAAATTGATTAAAAAAAAGATATTTTACAAGAGATAAATTAAATCAATAGTTATTCTAACTGATACGAAATACTAGATCAATGTTACATACCGGTGTTATCTCTGCGTAAAATGTAACTAGATATTGCATTGGTTAAATAATGTAGGTATTATTTTGCAAAATTCCTTTACAATTAAAAATAAGGACCAGTTTGCCCTCTGACCGTCCAATTTTTCATTTTACCCCACTTATGGGGTAAAAAGGACAAGGTGACGAATTTAAAAAAAATATTTCTACAATGATGAATTAGCTAGGAGTTTTATTCAACATAGTCAGACAGTTGTATATATTTTGCATTGATTGAATAATGTAGCTATTATTACGTAAAATTCTTTTAAAATTAAAAGGCATCATCAGTTTGACCCCTGATAAGGTGACAAATTTAAAAAAGAAATATTTCTAGAATGATGAATTAATTAGCTGGGAGTTTTACTTAACATAGTCAGACAGTTGTGCCCCGCCCTACCCTATTGACCATTTTCCAATTTAAATTATTTTTAAATTTGTTTAAAATAATTTGATGATGTAAATTAAGATTAATGATGGTTTGTTTTCATGTGATCTTTTGTTCTTTGCGATGGATAGATTTTTTTAAAATTAAATATGTGGAATCACTGGTTACAAGTAACATGACGAAATTATGACATGATGCGTGAGAGAAATTAGCTTTAAGACAATAGCATTGGAGAAACATAGAAACTGGATTGAAATCACCATTATTCACCTAACTGTATGTGGACGGCGTGGAATAGTCACGGATTTACTTTGATATATTTGCTAATTTATTTATCTTTTTAATAAAAAATAAAAAAATAGATAAAAAATCTAAACTGAAATTTTTTGCATATCTTGACGTTTCAGAGATTTCTGAACATTTTGCGTGTATGTGTGTAAGTAGTATGTGAACATGTATGGATACAATTTTTCGTCGACGTTTTCGAAGCACCGATTAACCAACTTGAATTATCCAAAAAACATTCGCTTCCTATCCGAAGGGATTTTAGCTGATTAGTTTTTAACAAAGACAGGGAGAGCAGTGTATACGATTTAAATGATTAAAAAGGCATTTATTTTGTAATGATAAGAAACATGGTGATTAATTTTTGGCAAAGACTGGCCCGGCCGTTTCAGAGATAATGAGCTAAAAGTGTACAAAATGGCAGTTTTTGAGAGAACTAAGCATTCGATTCGGATGATTAAAAAAATATTTAGTTTGTTAAGATAGCATAAAAACTAAATTTAGGGAAAGCAAAAAAAATTAGGAAATTCTTATTTCTATTTTTTTTTAATGAGATAAGTTTTTTCATTCTAACTCTGCTTGACCAAGTTTTGATTATTAGTAAGAATTCTTCTTAGTAAGAAGTTCTTACCTTTCATGTAACACATATAAACGTCGTCGTCTAATTCAAAAGCTCTTAGATTTCATACTAAAAATAATTAAAATTACAGTATTTATAATAATCCATTTGAAAGCATTTAATATTCCTAGAATATTTTATTGAGGTACGGAAAATCCCAGCAATTTGCCTCAATGCACGATGCCATACACCACTAGTTTATTTTCAAATGAATTTTGTTAGTGGAATAACACAAATTTATCGAGCGAGATACTAAAATTGAAATTATTTATGAAATATGTTTTTGAAAGTACATTGTAAGTTAATTTTCTTTCTAAGTAGAAAATTGAGTCTCTTCTTCTTGCATCTTTATATCAATAATAGCGAAACATTTTTAAATAAATGTTAATGAAATGAACTTGCTACTTAAGGATCAAATTAAACTATTGTCCTTATATAAACCTTAGAATTAACATTTAATTAGATAAAATAATGTCAAACTTGACTTAAAAGTAATTATTATAATTGCATTCATTTAACTACACACGATAAAATTAACACCAATAAATTTGATTTTAATAGCAAATTTTATTGAACAATATATTAAAATTGTTAATATAAAATACGATTTGAAAGTACATTTAAGTTAATTTTCTTTCAAATTAGCAACTGAGTCTCGCCGTTTTATCATGCTCTATTTAATTGGTCATTATTATTTAAAGTTTCATGCAATATTGCGAAATAAATCTTATTTTGATGAATTGCTTCCAATCAACGCGGGCAATTGATCATAAAACATATGAAGTTAATTACATGACTTTCTTTTTCGATTAACGTCATATAACCATAACAATTTTGTTCTTTTGATGGACAAATTAAATTTTATTATGAACTCTAGAAACGTTATATAGAAAGGGTTTTTGCAAACGCTCGTATAGAACTTCTTGAATAATCTGGTCTCAATAATATTAATTCAGTTCAATATATATTCATAAACAATAACGCAATGTAGATTTATTTTCAAACAAGTCATTGGTATTAATCATAATTAAGACCATCTTCAAACATGCTATTAGCAAACATAATACATATTATCTTTCTCATATACAACACCATGTGCGCAATTATTTGTTACAAAATTATTCGTGTGATTGTATATTTAGTTTTGGTTTAGTATATAGAAGTATAACAAATAATACTATTTATCTCATATTTCACAACATGAGCAGCAAATATAAACAATGATTAAATCAATAGAAATAACGTAATTAAACAATTACACAGTTCATACATCAATACATTTAATGAACTATGGAATGTATTTTACAATAGATAATGCCAGGATTTTGAAATACTTGTCCGTTCGAATTTTAATTCAAAATAGAGAAATTGGATCTATTATTCAATCACTGTTCCAATGAAACAAATGGCCTGTATCTAATTGTAAGATGAAGTAACTCAATTTTCAAGTCAACTCTATTGAAAAAATGTTGCATTTAAAATCAGAATTACTTTGTACAATTTACCTGTATATAATGCATAAAAAGAGATGCAATTTGCTAATATGAAATAAAATTAACTTAAATATACTTTCAAAACGTATTTATTGTTAAGACAATAATTCAAATTTTAATTTACTGTTCAATAAAATATCTATTAAAATCAAATTTATTAGTGTTAATATTTATCATATGTAGTTAAATGGATTATAATAATTACTTAGTCTACATTCTGGACCGAGAAGAACCTTAATTAAATAAGATAAATTCATTATTTTTTAGAAGTAATTATTATACTTTATTTATTACTGTTGATTATTCTAGACTCTAGAATTAAGACGGATCTATATAAGTAAATTCATTTCGTTATTTATTTAAAATGCTTCGTTATTATCGTTGTAGAAATGCATAAATAAATTAATAAGCTTTGATTTAATAATATTTCAAAACCTAATCACATACTGTTTTTCAATTCAACTATTTTATTTAAACTTTTATGTCCGGTTACCACTTTAACATATTTATTTTCGGATATGTTTTGCATCGCTGAAATTCCTGCGGTATCAATTTCTAATTGTTTGGATAACAAAAAATTTCTCTCTCTGGAAATATAATAGCAAAACGCCTCAGGATAAGACTACAAATTGGTACGAAAAGATAAAATTCATAATTTATCTGCGGTTTGAAAGATGAATTCGCTTTTGGCCGGCGGGAACACGACTACTACTGACCTTGATGACGTTAGATTTTAACTAATTTCTGGATAGCTGACAGTGATTTACGGCATTCTAAACGTTTTTGTATTTTTTAATAAGTTTACTAAAAATACCGTTCAGAGTAAAATTGTTCTATAATTTATTTAAATTATCACAATATTATTGTTACTGGCTTTTCACAAAAAAATGGTGGGAACGCATTATGTTTAAGAAATGTTGGATTCTGCGGAATAATGGAGCGAAGAAAGTGGTTTCATATTTAAGTAGATGATCAGACGTAAATTCATATTACAAACTCGTTAAAAACCTCAGATGCTCATATTAAATTTGAGACATTTTGCTATGGATTGGATGAATTTAATGATTATTAAAAATATTGATATTTCCTTTGTAGTTTGAAACAAATGAAGTGTTATATACACCGAAGTAAAAGCTGTAAATTATGGAAAATCATGTTCCAAAATAAACCAGGTTGTAGATTTACATCTATCCAATGGGTTTTTCCTTTCAATTTCGTTAAAAATGCTTAAAAAATAAAAGAGAATATAATGCATACAGACTGCATTTTTATTCAAATCGAAATCTTTCTAATCCAAAAAGCTAAAAAATAGTCATATCTCCTAAAAGGTCAAACGAAGACAATGCACAGTAATTTTTTCCTCTAATAAGACAACTGCAATTGAAATGTAAGAAAAGAGCTCGGAGCAATGAAATTATTTCATATCAAATGTCAGATCAGTAGTTCATTATGAATAGTTTATGAGTAGAATACAAACAAGATCTATCATCGCTTGAGGTAATAACTTATGTTAAAATGAAATTACATTTGTTATCAACAAGTGATACAAGGTAGAGGATTATTTAAAAAAATATTTTCGTTCCAATACTGTTGACAAAATGATTTTTTTTTAACAATTATTAAATGGGTATAAGGATGAAAAACTTTATTGTGATGATTTTCAGAACTTTATTAATAATACAGGGGTTATATACATGGATGATGGGAGTCTTCCTAGTGGTGGGAAGACTACCTCATCGTGGTGTATTTTACTTCTGTTTTTCACTACCTTCTGGATATTGTCAATTATTAGATCGTCATGTAGTATTTAGTTACAAGTTGTATTTGAAATACACCTTAAAATTTTGATCGTTTTCTTTGGATGATCTACAGACGATGCCCCACAATTTAACGCCGTAAGTCCAGATCGGTTTATTATCTCTTTATATAGTGGTATTGTGCTTTCTTGTGATAATTTAAATTACCACCAATTAGCTAGAATACTAATTTCATTTTCTTTTACATCTATTGTGTTTGCTCTTGATATGAGTAATCCAATTCAATTTAATCCAATTTAATTTGCTATTCAAATGCATTCCTAAATACTTTACAGAAACAGATTTAGGGATAATTTTAATATTAGTGGTCACCGAAGGACATTTACCCTTTATTAGGGGGCTTCTTTAAGGGCTTTAAAAAATCGTTCTTTTTTTCAGGAATTTTTAGGGAATAAATAAATATTTAATTGAAACGAAACTTTCAGGTTTATTGTTACATATTTCAAAATTCTTCTCAATTTCTCTCATCAAAATATATGCCATAATATGCCAGGTATACCTTCCTTTAGGAATATATTCTTGGCTACTTTTGGAAGACATTGTTGGAATAAAAAATATCAATTTTTTAAGCCTCTAAAGCAGACTCCCCCTTAAGGTAAATGTTATATGGTGAAATTGACCAAAAAAATCAATTATTCATTTTGAACTAGCTCATAAAATTTAGGATTTATAGCAATAATAGTTACAGATCAGTTAAATGCTAGAAAAATTTGACTAATGATCCAATTTAGGCCTTATTACTGGTGTTGTTGCTGTCTGTATTTTAACTTTGATTAATAGCAGTTTAAATTTAAACGCAAAATAATAGAGCTTCGAAAAAATGCAGTTAGAGATATTTTTTCTGGGAATATTTTGGAGTAATTATTTTACTGATAACGCGTTCTAAATTAGAGATATATTGTTATGAATAACACAGAAATTATATTATTAATTAAATGAGGAATGTGCGTTACGATTAAACTAATTTCATGAGAACATACGCTTTTCTCAAGAAGATTATTAAAACAATTAAAAAATTAAGTAGAATGTTAAATCGTAGCCTTTAGTGGATGTTATTTGCATGACTTGGTCATGAAAATTAAGGACTTTCTGTTATAAATCAAATATGTACAATGAAGTACAAAAACAAAATACAGTGTTTCTTACATTTTTGTAAAAAAATAATTAATTTGATTAATTAATAATATATAGTTTTGATGATTTTTTTTGAATATTTAAATAAAATTTATTTTACCATGACCTCTGTGACGAGTAGCCGGCATGACTTTAATCCGTAACAACAAAACAGGTATAATTCCAGTAATCACATATAATCGGCGGAAATTCGCCTTGTTCGGCCATACCTATATGTGTGACAGACAATTCAGTTCCAACCTTGAACATTTTCAATCTTATTGTTCTCTAACAATTCAATATAAATGAAAAACTTTATTTCAATTAGTTAATCCATCAATTGATGTTCACAACAGTTTGTGAGATTTTAAGTTACGTCATATTGTGGAATTAGAATTATAACCTTCTAGAACAAAATAATATCTTTATTTTAATACAAATTTTAAATAATAATTATTCCCAGATGCTAATATTCATAAATGTGTATTATATTGCCTCGGTGGCTTGTTATATGTGAATTTGACTGTTTTTATGCTATATGGTAGAGCGGGGCTCAAAGGTCTGCGGGTAAAAGGTCCAAAAACAAGTAAAGTTACGATTTTTTTAACAACAATGTTTGAAAGTAGACGGAAAAGATGTATAAGCAGTCATCACTTGATTCTCACGACATTGCTACTGGGATCATCACAGCAATATTTCAAAATCCGTTACAAAAGTACTTTTTGTTGGTTGTGTGAGCAGTGTTATTTAGTTCACGAGCCCTAATATAATTTTAAGTATTTTTGTATAATTTTTAAGTAGTTGTTTGAGATAGATTCAACAGATTTTTATTATGTAACTTCTATAAAACACGTGGGACGTGGGGTGGGGTAAAAAGAAGCAACTGAACTTTTAGTCCGGCAAGGGTGTAAACAATAAAAATAGTCAATAAACAAGTGCATTAAGTTAAATAAAAACAAATTTACAAAAGACCAATTAAATAAGTAGTTATTCCAACTCTGCTGAGGAATATTTCTGACGAAATATCTGTTCAATATATACAGTGTTATCTCTGTAAAAAATTAATTAATGTACCCATACAATTTATGTGTTGTGCAGGTTAAAGAAAGTAGCTGTTATTTCTAAAACCCCCTAAATAAAAAATACGACGCTGAAACTGGTCGTCCCATTTCATCCCGCCTATGGGGTAAAAAGAACCAGTTGACAATTTTTTTTAAAAACAGCAAAGAACACATTCTTAAAATTATGAATTAGCTGGTATTTTTACTGAACACATATAGTTGCTGTTTGTTATTGTATAATAGATATGTGTTATTTGTTGAGACATAATTGATTTGTTTTTCACAATAAAAATTGTTCAATGCCAAATTAGATCTTTGTGCCGCGCCCTACATTATATTTTAAATATTTTATTTAGTATTTTTGCTTAATTACTATTATTATATATTATTATATTCTTTCTTATGGTAGTAGTAAAAAATCTAGATTTAATTAACTTAATATCACAATTTCATCTAATTAGAATTGTGATGCAAATATTGAAAATATATTTGTTCAACAATTCTTATGTCATATTTATACAAATAGTCTATATAACATTTTGATATTGTAAGTATTTTTTATTCATTTATTATATACATCAATCAGAACAGTAATCACAATGCGATAAATTTGAATGAAGAACTTTTGTGATTTTAAAATATTTATATCACAAATATTTATTTGACTTTATTCGTATTTTGGTTGCTGTTTTTTCACTAATTACACAAAATCTCCACAATTTTTCGTATGTTAAAATCTACTTCAACTTTAGTTTTCAGAAATTTGCGTTACTCGACATGTATACATATAATATATTACCTATTTAATCATCATTATAATTAATATAACTGTAATTAATACTAGTTCTTCCTTTTTGTGCAATCTATAAACTTTAATTCGTGTGTGAGAGCAGAACATGTTTATCAAGATGTGTTTATCTTTCTTAATAGACGCATTAATCATGCCAGATACTGGAATTGATATATTACCGACAAATGTTATAAAAACAATGAAACATAAAATCTTAAATGTTGTAAAATACTTTATAATACTGCTTTCATATCATGTGCTGGTAACGTATATCTTAACAGAACATCGATTTCTAATTCTCGTCCTCGGATTTATTCATTATATGGCGATGTTTGAACCAGAATAATTTGATAACAATAATCAAATGAATCACTTTTCATATCTTTGTTAAACTTTGAACAGTGCTGGCTAAGATTTATTCTATTCTGATATTGCGACATTCCTTTGGTATGATTATTTATATTTGTTAGATGAGATTCTTTTCTAATCGTCATTGCAGAAGATAACATATATAATTATAGAGTTATTTAAATTCGAATTGAATGTGATAATGAAAGTGACAGTGACCTAATCCCGCAATGTAAAGAATTATTCTAATATAATAAGATATTTGGTTCTGTGTTATAACCGCGGTGTTTTAAACTTTAATGTTATTTTGACAATTTTATATATGTAATATAATTATTGAACAGCCAATGCATCGAATTTTGACGCAAAATCTTCGAATCATTCAGCAGAGAGAAAAACACTAAACAAATTAAAATGCATCAACGTCGAACAAAACAATAACTCAAGATATATTTATAACTAAACTCATATAAATTTAATATATTTGTAATGTAATTATATTTTTATAACTTTATTTATCCAATGTATTGCAAAATGCCAGGGCAAAAATATAGAAAGAACATAAAAAATGTTGGCATCATTCTGCAATTTTTTTTTTTTCGTTATAATTACTAATAAAAAATTATCGATAGTTTAATAAACTTAGTAGACAAATTTACGCCCTCTCTATCTATCCTGGATAATTTTCTTGAATTGGTAGGCACCTTCTCACAAATAATTTTAATTACAATCTGTAATACAACGAGGTCGTTTCGTTTGTTGTAGATTTTATTACATTACATTTTTCTTATTCATAATCATGAATATATTATATTCCAATATTGTCTAGGCTCATAAGTGAATTGAAATTTCTGACAGGTGACAGTTCTCATTGACAAACTATTTTTAATGTCAAACAATGACATGTCGTTTTTTGTAAATTTTTCCATTTATTTCTACAATATTACTGTGTTTTTATATTCATTTACATCCTAAAAAAATCCTTAACAAACTTCAGAAAAATTTATCAAAATCCGAATAATCGTTTAGGAGGAGTATCTCGACTTATACCCGTACAGAAGAATTTTATTATTAGCACATAGAGATCTATAGTGTCTGGTTCTAAGGGTCGTTTCAAGAAACTTTGCCGAAGTAACCATAGCGGAAGTGATTTTTGCGGTAACTGCCAATGCCAATAAAATGTTCAAAGCAAAGTTATGTTTCTACTTAAGAAAAATGGAGATAGTATAAAAAGTAGAAGGCAGGGAGAAACTCTGTATTAATGTAAAAAAAGACGTTCCAGCTGCCTGCGTTTAGTTTGAATTTTGTTTGAATTGGGACACTTCATGCAAATCATTTTAATTACTTTTTGTCGAAATAGCGTTCATTTCATGACAGTCAATTTTTTTAGTGTATATATATACAATTTGAATTTTGATACTAAATAAACATAATTCATTTCGTTTTTTCTTGTGAAAAAGTAATTCATTTCCATTACCTTATATATTCAATCAAGATGTGTTTTTAATTTTTGTTGTTGATAAATTTACTAAATTTATATTTAAATAGTTGCTCTTAATTAGGCCGATCATCCTTAACTACTTCTTACATATATCACTTGGTTGTTACGCAGAGGCACCTTGATAAAAGAGCTGAAGGATAATTTCAAACTTTTTAAAAGTACTCATTATCATTAGTCGTTACATTCTAAACTTTACTTTTTATATTACGACTCGATAATCTTGAAAAACATTATACAAATTAATATTGTAAAGTTAAATCTTAATCATATGGTGTATATGTTTTTTTTTTCAAATTTGGAAACTTGCATGCGATCTACTCTACTAAATTTTATTGTTTTTGGTTCAAATATCTCATTATTTTACTACAAGTAGTTAAGGGTAAACCTTTTACGTTTCTAATTATTATTTTAATATGTTATAGGTATATTAATGAATACTTTTTTTTAATTTTTCATTTTTCAATAGTCAAGTTCTTCTGCAACTATAATCAGAATACTGAATTACGTCTCCACTGGAATGGTATTATTTATACCATTGTGAATACTGTGACGTATTTTGAAGACATTTATGGTTTATTTGGGCAGTATTTTATGTTATCTGTTTTTCTTCATCATTATTATTATGCGATAATCGCGCAATCGAAGAGATTCTTCCATTACATCAAGATGACCTCA
>NW_020539725.1:14520924-14677197 GCF_003426905.1 Ctenocephalides felis | reverse complement strand
GGGGCGCTGATTTCAAAAATGACATTGTTTTTTTTCTAGGAGCTTTAGTTTTCAAGATATGATATATAAGGAATGAAAGTACAAAATAGTAATACAATTCAGAATGTTATTGTAATGAGATATGCCTACATACAAACTTACAAGACCCGTTCGGCCTTAGTTGGGACATTAGTTGACACTGTGAAAAGTTCTTTTCCGTGACGACCTAGAATGGACCTGGTTCGGCAACTTCTTTGTATCTCAAAAACTAGAGCTGATACAAAAAATGGTTTGCAGATTTGAAATCAGCGCAAAAAATACTATAAGAATCAGCTCTAACATTTGATGCACCAACCAAAAAAAAATTGTAGGCCTGTGTAATTTTTCTATATTTGATACAAAAACAATTCATGGTTATAGGAACTGCTATTATAAACTGAGAACCACTCGATAATTATAATAATATAAAATAGTAGTCTGCTCGAAGGCAGGCCCATGGTGTGAGAGCACCACAATTTTCTTTTACTTTCTTGTTCATTATTCCTATTACCATTTTATTACCATTATTCACTTTTTTATTTATTTTTATGCATTTTTCTTTCCAAACTTCTGCTTTCATGAACCTGGTCTTGTGCTTCAGCTTTCAGTTCCATCAAACCATCTGCATTCTTCTTCTTACCAATCCTTTTAGTCTTCGACCCCTTGATACCAAAATTTCATTTACAATCTGTGTAAAATTTAAATTGCTCATGTTTATTCGTGATTTATTTGTGATTTTATAGTAACTTTTTACTGATACTTCCAAGTGATCTAATTTTTCTCGCATTTACAACTCTTTATAATCGTTTTATCACGGCTTCACTTAAACATACATTGTTTGCAAACTTTCCTATGCGTGCAGCTAATATTTCATAGATTAATTCTTTTTCATTGTGTTCATAAAATATATAAGTCACAACTTTCTACATTGAATTTTATAATGTACACGAACTATAGGAAATATAACAATCAGGTTGTTTTTAATACAAATGACAATTTAATGGAGATCAGAATAGAAATAATAAAATTGTTCACAATATTACTGAAAGAGAAAACTACCTAAATTGAATAATGAAATTGACTGTATTTGGTGTAAGTTAAGATTTATACTAGTTCACCATATAGACATAGGAATCATATGTTGGTATAAATTTTTTGGTCAATGAAGCATTTCGCAATTCGGATTTTTTGGAAGTGAATTTCAAGTTAAATATCCACTTGCAAAAATTGACTGTTTTTGAAAAGATCATTTTTTTACAATCATGTAAATATAATAATGTTAAAATAATAATATTGCTGCTACTGATACAACAGTAATTATCTTTTTAATTAGATTTATGTAATGAAATATGAAATTTAATTTAATACTTGTTTATTAGCCTTGCTTCGTAAGGTAATAGGAACACCATAGGTCAATGTCTGACTCTCATGACTTATGATGAAATTAATTATGAGTATGTTCATTTAATTTAATCCATCATCAATTAATGGATTTTTCAATTGTTCTAATTTAAAAATACCTGGTTTATTCAAATATTTATGCATTACAAATTTTTGAAACTGCAGTTGGTAGAACAAATTATTCTCTCTAAATACTATAAATATCAGCTTATTATCAAGTAATTTGGATATTAGCAAGCGCTTTATTGTATAGATATTCTTTAATAATTATTGTATTGAAAATAACATTAAAACTCAATATTTTTAATAAGTGTAAACTGATTATTAAATACATTTAGCGGAAATGTATTCTTTTAATGTTCTCAACGAACATCAATCCTAAGATAAACAGTTTCTTAAGTTGTTTTTAACGGAGAATAAAATTCTGAATCATTTTATTAATCTGAGTAGAAGTAGACATTAAGCATGCCTGAATCGATCGATGGTTATTGATAATCTTTGTACAGCTATAATCTACAATTTTCCAGTCATATTTTATATTAAGTGTTTATTATATATTTTTATGATTCAAGATATTCATAGTAGAGTTTAATACCGTTGTATAGATTATTTCTTTAGGACATCAGTCAAAATATAAATACATATGTGAGCACATATAAATTTATAAAAATAATGTGTATGCAATTTTGAACTTATTGCGTTATTTATCAAACTGAATTATATAATTTCATCTGCCAACATCATATACTGTTGACTGTACTATTTTAATTTCTGGCACATCTCAGCTGCTTTTCGGTAATAATAATGTGGACATTGCATTTTTCTTGTATATTATATTCTAGTATTATCTAGGCTCATCATTTCAGCTAAATTCAAATTTCAAGTTCATTTCTAGCAGATGACAATTCAAATGATTTAATGTAAAACAATGATAAGTGTTTTTTTGTAATTTTTGCCATCTATTTCTACAATATTACTATAGTTTTATCGTTCATTAAATCTTAAAAATTTCTCTTGACAAATTCTAAAAAGAGTTATTTAAAATCCGAATAACCGTTTAGGAGAAGTATCAAATCATACATCCGTACAGAAGAATTTTATATATAAGAATATATAATTTCGTGCGCGCTTGTGTACAAAATATTTCTAATAATAATTTAATCATTTATTTTTACTTATTAGATAACTTTACTCGGATAGATAGTGATATGACTATTAGCAAATATATAATTTATTTTTTCTAGATAACTTTTATTCGGTTCTTTATACTAAAAAATAAAAGTAATTTATCATTTTATCATCATACTCCTGGATTACTATAAATATCGTATAATCCTATTGATGCAAATAAGCTGTGTAATTCTATTTTATTAGAAGAGAAATTTCCATGTAATTAAAGAAAACGATACTTTTCCTGACAATTTATATAATTCCTTCAATTTAATCCATCATTTGTAATTATTATGTCTTATTTTATGATTGTGCAACTCATAAAAATCGAAAGGAAATCTAGATGACTGGTTAGAAGAATATTATGCAACTATCAAAAGATTAAAATCACGCAGAGTTAATAGTAAAACTTGTTCATGTTTCATGTTTAGTTCTTACGTATCAAGGTTGATTTCAATAATTGTTACGAGATTTTGATGCGTAAGATATATTTTAAATTTTGTACTTCTCATAGGACAGATATAAATCAATCTTATTTCTTTGTACTTGTATTACGACCACTTACTTCTTTAAAAGATTTGGCAAACATTCATATCACCAGGAATGAGAACTAATGGTGTATTGCATTATTATGCCTTAAGGCAAATTGCTGGAACTTTTCGTTGCTGGAATTGAACATTCTAGGAATAAAAATCAATTAAAATTGGCCAATGATTAATAATAATTGCTTTAAATATTTCAAATAATTATTATAAAATCTGTGAATCTCATCGTTGGTTTTTCATAGATCTAATATAATATAAAATAACTGATAATATGATGTCTCCAAAATGACCATTTTTGACTACTAAATGATAACCTCAACTTTTTTTTCATTTCCGAAACCGCTGTCAAAAACCTTTGTAAAATAATCAGATCTTCACACCCTTAATGCAAGAATTTTTTTTATTGAATTATTATAATTAGATGTTCCGTATTTTTAGGAACTTCTATTATTTGCACTTTTTTCGTATCTTCGAAACTGTTGTCTTTGACTTCCCTTTACGAAAAACTAATCAGCAAGTATTCCCATCAATACGAATCGAATGTTGTTTGAATCATTCAAATCGACTGCTCAATTCTATAACTTTTTGCTCTGTATCTCCAAAAAGGCTGGACCTGCCTATGCCAAAAGACTAATTAGCACAATAGGAATCGAATGTTTTTTGAATCATTCAAATCGGTTGATCCGTGCTCCCGAAAACGTGGTCGGAAAACTGTGTCCGAACACACGCACACACATACACATACACATACATTCATCCTTTCTAAGGTGTACCAAAATGATCAGAAACTTTTGAAACGCAAAGATATTCAAAAATTATTTACTTCGATTTCTACAACTTACCCTGCTTTTTCAAATAACTCTTTAATTTAACATTAATTTTTTTCAATAAAAATATTTATTACCAAGATTTCATTATTTACAGAAAATAAAAATATTTTTGACCTGGATTTTGCCAAAAATGATGATTTTGAAAGAATCTGATGATAGAACCTATCTTGTTTCGAAACACTTATTAAATACTATATAAGACTCTTTGATTTTAATTTCGATTTACTGTTGCTAACACTAGATTGTATATTATTTTATTTATACATTTATTTATACACATTACACGTGAATTATTTATAAGGCAATTACATTTCAAAATTGATATTTTTTTATTAATTAAATATTTAAATCATTAGTAACTTTACTATGCTTTCAAATGACTCACCGATAGTATTTCTTAGAATTTGTTCGCGCACATATTAACTTGCGTCATCATTGTGAAATTTCAACATATTCGCTTGCACATTATTTTTTAATAGACTTTAATTGATATAAAATAATATAAAATGTACTGGTTATAATTCTATAACCTACATAATATAAGAAATATTATAAAACACTCTATAGTTATTAAATTTTAATATAACTCAAATTTTTGACATTTGAAATTATTGAAAATAGGGATTTTATTATATTTTTTATTAAGTACACATTTGATATTTGCAATTGATTTTTAGATCATTTATTTAATTTATATTTTTGGCCTGCAATCAGAACGATGTGTACTATGTGCTGTTACGATATAATTATTTAACCTAGTGAAGACAACCTAAGATATTTGACCATTCTCTTTCTGATGAAATTGTATTAGATATATTTCTCATATTAATATGAGTATGTATTAGAGCAATGCCCTAGAAGTCTATTTCCACTTTATATCATATTTGTGATTTATAATTCCAAATGAAAATATGGAATTACTACTGCATGATATCATGTTGGCCAAGATGGGTATCGACTCCGAAGTAGTTGCTAATTCACATTTCTTGCATGGCCAGCTCTATTTCAAAAATATTTATGGCCAGTTTTAGAAATACAATTTTTATATTGCGAATTATAGTCAATAATGAATAAATACCTACCACTAGATGAATTTCATATAATATCAAAATAAACTTATATAAATAAATAAATATAGTAACTTGAAATTAGATTTTGTACGACAATCTCAGAAATTGTATCTCAAGATTGTATAAACATTACTTCGATGTTTTTTTATCACATTTTATATCTAATATTGGTACTTGATTAATTTTCGTTATTTAAATAAGTTAAGTTTTATGAATACGATTAACAAACAAGTTTTACGAATTCAAAAAAAAAAAAACTGTTAGTGTATCTAATGACATGTTTTCATATTAAATCTGCCCAACAATGGATTAAAAACCTTGTGAGAGTATGCGAGGAAAAGCACTTTTTCCTATAAAATCTGTATTCAAAATTACTATTCTCACTAACAAAAATTCATCTCAATAATAATTTAATTCTAACTTCTGCCTGTTTATACTTTATTTCAAAATATCAGTGATCTTAATTGATCTTAATTCGATATAAATCATTCGCTTATGTAGTATATTTTTTTCTCCTATAACTATGTCAATGCACGCGCACGTTGAGAAAGATTGAACCAGATACATAACTCAAGATTTAAGATCATTTTTAATTATCCGTAAGAAAAAAACGTTATCTAGATGCATTGTAAAACCGGTGTTCTTGATATTCTTTGGTGCGGTCACTGTTATACATAACTAGGAATAGTCTAATTTTTTTTATTTTAACACATTATGAAACAGAATTAATGATAACAAAATTTGTGATAACTAATGAGATGTGTTAATGATATGGAAATTAATTGATTTGAATTTAAATGTGTTGAACATTTTGTTGTATGAATAGTAATTTATAGGAAGTTTTTGACACGCTTTCACGTAGGTTTTATTTTTATAATCTTATCAATACGAACAAAGTGAAGTTTTGCCACTTTAATAAACCGAATATATTTTTACCATCTTTTTTTCAATAATAAATAGCAAATTCGTATTTCTGTTTTGTTGTACAACAGCTTCTTTTACAAACTAGAACTAAATGTTTAAAATATAAAACGTTTGAAAAGATTAGGTACAAAATTTTATTGGGCTCGCTCGTAAGTAAGCGGCTAGAGCAACGAGATCTGAATCAGAGGTTCCGAATTCGACATTCGCTTCAAGCAGCCTGATATCAAGTTGTAGTGACTTGGTTTTCACTTGGAAATATAGATAGCAATATGTTTCCAAGGGGGCGTCCATTATTCAAGTGGTGCTTTTACGGGGAGACGGGTTTGCCAAAAAACCACAAATTATTACGTAGAGAGGGAGGGGTCTTCAAGATATCACGTGCATTTATTTTTCACTTGAATTTTCAAAAAAAAATTGAAAATCTTACGATTTTTCGTGAATTCGAAAAATTTGTACGAAAAATTTTGCTTAACTAAAAATAAAGATGTTGTTTGGTGGGGTAGAGGGGGTAATTTTAAATATCACGACGTATCACCAATGGGGATGGTGGTCCCAAAATTCATAAAAAATTGATCACGTGATTAGTGGACGTCTCCCAAGCCAAAATAGCCTTTTCCTGGCATGGTTGCATCAATAAAAAAAATCATCACATTACGAAAATTATAATAAAGTTTAAATAACAGAGATGGGAGAACTATTACTATCTGCAAAACCGACGTAATAATAAATCAAATCAGCACAACAGCTTATAGCACTCTTAATTTCTGATTGCTGTTCAAATGATAAAAAGCTTTACTATCATATAAAACAAAAAGCACACAAAATGGAACTTCATATAAAATAATTGATTTGATTGATGGAGTAAAATTGAATGAATATTGATTTGTTGAACGAACTCTGCAAATAACAATGTTTGTATTACAACTTCATAATTTATATGTGGTATTGCCCAATATATTTAATATTGCTGCAAATATTTAAATTATATTTTAGATTATTGCTAGAAATGCTAGATATATTCTAGAGAGAGTATCTAAAGTTGTTGATATGGCTTGCATACAATAACAGAGCATGAATGCAAAAATTGTTTGAATCGCTATGGTGTTATTCGACATTTTGAACACATGTACCTTTGAACAGATATTATCAAAATCAAAATTCAGTTATTTTTTTTTTAAAAAAAAACAACTATATAGTCGTTTTGACACATGTTTTCAATTGCTTGAATTTTAATTGTAAATTCAATATTAAACTCAATATAAAAAATGTTTGGCCAATGTAAGTAAATTCGAGGCATGATTTGTTAAAATGTACATGGTTATGTAAAATTTTCCTCTAGCATAAAAAATGTTGATAGTAGCTTGAATTATCATATTATTCGACTTAATTATCTATCTTATAAAATGCTTCATGGACACTAGATTTCCCATATGAAGTCACAATATATCTGCAACTTATATAATGATAGGTTTACGATGTACCATTACCCATAATTAGTATTGGAGAATTTTCTGTTTACAGCAATTAAATTAGTTTAGTGCGTAAAACTAATGGAAATTATATGGATGAAGCAATCGCAAATAATAGAAAAAGATTCCGAATGATTTAATTTTCTCATTACTAGTTTCTATTACTGCGTTTCTAGGATTAGACAGAGAAAGTAATTTTTTAATTAACCCACACCGATGTTGAAATTTATATTTAATGATAAGTGAAATTAATCGATTTTGCTAGAACAAGTTATTAATTAGATTTAATTTTTTTCTAAAAAAACTTAATTAAATTAATTCAAGCTGTTTAACAACTAAATCCAAATCTTTGATACCAACAAGTTTGATATATAAATTTGTCTAGTAAATTAAAAAAAACTTTAGAATTTTGGTGCAAAAATGCAGTTAAGATTAGAAATTAACCTAAAAAGTTACATCAGAATTTGATTCTGATGATCAAATTGCTATATACTTATGTGTTATAATGATGTTATATATTAGATCTTTAAAATTTCGACGAATGACTGTGATTTCAGTAATGGCACTAATTTCACGTCAATGTAACCGTTTTTTGAACAATTTGTTCACCGACTAGAAAAGATGTAAATGTATTTTATTATAATTGATATTGTGTTATTACCACAAAACTGTATCTCGCGTTTTTCTTCTTTTTTGTTTCTAACTGCATAAACCGTTTAATAATCTGTGTCATTGTCTTTCATCAGCAAACCGCAGTCTTGACCGTGGGATATAATTTAATTTAAATTTATTTTAACATATAGAGTATTTTTTATTGGATTTTGATAAAATTTGATTGCATTTGGTTTATATTTGAGTAAACTATTATTGATAATAAAGAAAAACTATTTTTTTTACTGGCTAATCCATTAGAGTAGAGATGTTTTATACTAACTATAAGTTTGTAGATAATGTTAAATGTATCATTTGTATTAGCTGAATAAAATTAGTACATCAATTGGCCTGATCACACAGCAAACACATAGCTTTTTGATAGTTCTTACTACTAATTCCTACGAATATTGACCATTATTACCAATTCATACGAATATAGATCACATAGCATTACCATAACATTTCTATTTTATCGCAGAATTGATCCATATATTTATGATATATGCTAGAATAACTGCAATATTTAACTTCTCGAAGGAGAAGATTGTTTTCTACAAAAAATCCGATTCGCTAATTTTATGTTTTCTGGACGTTTCAAGCCATTCTGAATCGAATGAGTCCAAATTGGGAAAAAGTATGTGTGTGTGTGTGTGTATGTGGACAGATTTCTTGCCGTAAACGGACGTTTTCTCAAAAACAGCTGGACTTATTTTAAAAATTTAAAAGCCGTTCGATGCATCTCGATGAGGACTATCGTTTGTCAGTTTTGTGCGACGATAGGCCAAGCCGTTTCTTTATAAATAGCAGAAAAGTGAAAAATTTTTTCGTCCACGTTTTAGCCCGCAATTCTGAATCGATTCTGAAAATTCAAAAACCGTTTGAAAGATATTGGTTGGGGTTGGGAATCGTGATGATTAGTTTTTGGTAAAGATCAGCCGGACCATGTTCTTGTAAAAAAGTGTTAAATTATTTTTTTCGACGATTTTTATTATTATTTTTTGGCGGTAGATACCATAGTCTTCTAGATCATACTAATATATCACGACCCTGCGACAACTCGTTTAGCTTTAAAAATACATCAAAGTTTGCAAAAATTGGTATCATTTTTTAATTAATTTTATGGAACACCAATGATTTTTCTGTTGAAGATCGGGATTATTATTTTTTGTGGTAATCTGATTTCAAATAAATAACTTTAAGAAATAAGAAGTATTGACTATGAATTCTTAAAAAGGATAATCACAATATTCAAAATATTAAACAAAATGAAGGGCAAGTATTCCAAAATAGTATTTTGAGCCTAACCAGGGTGTGGCTGTCAAGCATATGACTTCTATATTTGTGTCGAAAGCTTTTTTTAATAGACAATACCGTTACGTGAAATCTTTCGTGAGTTAGATGTTCATCTCCATGCAATTTATCTATCCATTGGCAATACGATTCGATTTATCACTTATTCGAACGCAATGCGGTTTTGCTTAGATGTCAAATCATTTCATCTGTTATATTTCTGGTCATTCAATCATGACAATATCTGTTGTTGCATATACAATGGCGGAAGTAAATTTTCTCCTTTGCACGGTATACTTCACATTTGCTGTTTGTCATCGCGCTCTCGGGACTTCCTACAGAAAATGTCGCAATTCATAAAAGAAAAACAAACATTCGCGATTCTGAAGCTAGAGCTCAGTCACAATAAAGCACGATTTCTATTTATCACACAAAAAATGCCCCACAAAGCGTTCTATATTCTGCAGAGCTCTCTGTAAATTATTTATAGATAATGACATCGAGGAAATGACACAATCAAATAAAAATTAGGAACGATTGAGGTTTTGTCATACGTTGGAAAATTGTATATGTTGGAAAATGAAGCAGCAAATTTTACTTCCTGCATAATATGAATCCTACAGATTAATAGATCGTTTTATTTTAATAAAAGAATAGTACAGTTTTACTAACTGATTACAACCACTATATAGTCTGTTTGATCCTAGTACTACTCATTTTATGGACTTATGGAATATAAATCGTTAATTTTAAATTAAACATTTTCTTGTTTCCAGCGGTATTTTATTAACTTCCGTAGGGTTGTATAGTATTGGGCCGAAAATCGAAAATGAAAATTTTTGCATACCACAAATTCTTGTTTGTGAACATTTTGGCATACCTCAGAAAAAATGGATGTGTGTGTTAGTTTGTGTGTGTGTTTTGTATGTCCGCATTTTTTCGTTCACGTTTTCGGGCGCACGGATCAACCGATCTGAATGGATCAAAAAACATTCGATCCCTATTGATAGGAAGATGTGCTGATTAGTTTTTGGCAAAGGCAGGTCCAGCCGTTACGGAGATACGGAGCAAAGAATGCAGAAATTCGAAATCGAATTTTTGAGAGAATAGAGTATCCAATTTGAATGATCCAAAAAACATTCAATTTGTAATGATTGGAAGAAGTGGTGTTTAGTTTTTGTTAAAGGCAGGTCCAGCCGTTTTGGAGATACCGAGCTAATTGTGCGAAAAATGGTAGTTTTTAGAGAACTAAGTATCCGATTTCAATGATTCAAAAAGCGTTCTGCTTGTTTTGACAAAATAATTGCTTTTGAAAAAATATTTTGTTTTTCATTTCAAAAATTTTTATTTCAATTTTTTTAATTTTTTTTAAAATTTTTTTTTTGTATATCCAAAATAATTCAGATTTTAATTTTAATTTTGGCTAAAGTTTTAAAGCTCACTCATATACTTTAAATAAATAATTTTAACTAAAAATTTAAATTATGATTAAAACACTCTATAATTTAAAAATTGATCCCTTATTCCAAGATAAAATTTTGGTACATTTTACAGTTGTTCAAAGATTTTTATGGCAATTTATTGTTCTTCAATGAATAAAATATGAAGAAGTAATTTTTCAATATAATGTGGTATAGGTTAATTAAATGGATCTTGCTTTTAAATAGCAACCACTAAGTAAGTTAACTACAATAATTTTTTTAAAATGTTAGTTTGACTTGCCAGTAGTGTTTTACTTACTTACACTAAACTTTGAAACAGTAATATGAAAAGTATTGACACGTAGATTTTCAATTAAATATGATTGAAATGCATCACTTTTTCTTTATGATTTTATTTATGTATAATTTTGATTGATAATTATATTGCCTGATAAAATAATTATTCTATAAGTAACTTTTGTACAAAAAATACGAGTTTTTTACTATCAATTATATGACAAAATTATGTTTCAATTGCTATTAAATTTGTTTGTTGTTTCATTAATTATTTGAACAGCAATCAGAACTATTCTCAGTGAATTATGAAATGGTTGATGAAATTTCTACTATCTGGATTTTATTATAAGGCAACACTATGGTTTTCCTTTTTTGTTGTGATAATATTATTATATACTTACTACTGTGGTATAAATTGTAGCATTGCTCTTAAATGCTATTTTCACTTGTAAACTTCTATTGCTCATATCAGGTTCTACGTGGTGGAGGATTTGAGCTCCAAATCTGGTGGTTGCATGGTCGAGGCTCTTACCACCACATAATGTGGTGGTAAGAGCCTCGTAACGAGCACTCCTTTCAATTTTTTTAAAACATTGTTAATATAATTGGATGATTTTTATAATGATTATAGTTTCACATTATTTGAAAGCAAATCATGTATTTTCCTGAATAAAAACAGGTTTATCCCATTAGCCTACAAATGCTTTCGCTTTTCATTATACAAAAAGCGTAGGGTCATTAGGTTACAATTAAAAACGTGCAACAAGCGTAAAAAAATGAAAGTGGACTGTACGGTTTACGAAAAGCGGCTTATTTAACCTGAAATAGATTATTTTAAAAATTCAGTGATTCTTAAACATTTAGCACAATAAAATAGTGAATACCATCTGTATAATAATGATTAAAATGGAGGGATTGATAATAAAAAATGGTTCAATAAAGAGTATTTGCATAGCTTTTAGCTGAAGGTATTCTTATTTTTCGTTTGTATTGAGGTAAAACCTGGAAATTAAAAATAGTTATTCCAACTATGCTGACAAATATTTCTAACGAAGTACTAGATCAAGGTTATATACAGGGTTATTTCTGTAAAAAAATCATGGGTATGGAATGTATATTTTGCATTGGTTGAATAATGTAGCTATTATTTCGTAAAATCCCTTTTGCCCCTTGACCGTCCCACTTTGTTTTACCCCACCTATTGGGTAAAAAGGGCAAATTTTTGAAAAACATATTTCTACAATGAGGACTCAACATAATCGGTCAGTTGTCCCTCGTCCTACCCGATTGACTATTTTCTAATTTAAATTATCTTTTTTAAAATAATAATTTGATGATGCAAATTAAGATTAATGATGGTTTGTTTTCATGTGATCTTTTGTTCTTTGCGATGGATAGATTTTTTTTAAATTAAATATGTGGAATCACTGGTTACAAGTAACATGACGAAATTATGACATGATGCGTGAGAGAAATTAGCTTTAAGACAATAGCATTGGAGAAACATAGAAACTGGATTGAAATCACCATTATTCACCTAACTGTATGTGGACGGCGTGGAATAGTTACGGATTTACTTTGATATATTTGCTAATTTATTTATCTTTTTAATAAAAAATAAAAAATAGATAAAAAATCGAAACTGAAATTTTTTGCATATCTTGACGTTTCAGAGATTTCTGAACATTTTGTACATATATGTGTACATGTATGGCTACAATTTTTCGTCGACGTTTTCGAGGCACCGATTAACCAATTTGAATTATCCAAAAAACATTCGCTTCCTATCCGTAGGGAATTTTGCTGATTAGTTTTTGACAAAGACATGGAGAACAGTGTATGCGTTTTGAATGATTAAAAAAGCATTCAATTCGTAATGATGAGAAGACATGGCGATTAGTTTTTGGCAAAGACAGGCCCGGTCTTTCCAGAGATAATGAGCTAAAAGTGTAAAAAATGGCAGTATTTGAGAGAACAAAGTATTCGATTCGAATGATTTAAAAAAAAATTTAGTTTAAGATACGTTTAGTTTTAAGGGAAAGCAAAAAAAATTAAGAATTTTTTTTTCTTATTTTTGTTTAATGAGATAAGTTTTTTCATTCTAACTCCGCTTGATCAAGTTTTGATTTGTAGTAAGACGTTCTTACTTTTTATGTAACATATATAAACGTCGTCGTCCAATTTAAAAACTCTTAGATTTCATACTAAAAATAATCAAAGTCACAGTATTTATAATAATCTATTTCAAAGCATTTAATATTTCTCGAATATTTTATTAAGGTACGAAAAGTCCCAGCAATTTGCCTTAAGGCACGATGCCATGCACCACTAGTTTTCAAATGATTTGTGTTAGTGGAGTAACACAAATTCATCGAGCAAGATACTAAAATGAAAATTATTATCTTAGTATAAGGTTGTCAAATATCTCCCTTCCGCCTTTTTGTATTATAAACCAAGAGCAAAAAAGCGGAAGGGAGATATTTGACAACCTAAATAAAATATCTTTTGAAAATTCATGTATGTAAATTTTCTTTCTAAGTAGAAAATTGAGTCTCTTCTTTATGCATGTTTATATCAATAATAACGAAACACTCTTGAATAATTGTTAATTAAAATGAACTTGCTATTTAAGGATCAAATTTAACTATAATTCATTATAAAAACCTTAAAGTTTTTACACATTTTATTAGATAAAATCATGTCATACTTCACTTAAAAGTAATTATTATAATTGCATTCATTTAACTACACATGATAAAATTAACACCAATGAATTTGATTTTAATAGCAAATTTTATTGAGCGATATATTAAAATTGTTAATATAAAATACGATTTGAAAGTACATTTAAGTTAATTTTCTTTCAAATTAGCAGCTGAGTCTCGCCGTTTTATCATGCTCTATTTAATTGGTCATTATTATTTAAAGTTTCATGCAATATTGCGAAATAAATCTTATTTTGATGAATTGCTTCCAATCAACGCGGGCAATTGATCATAAAACATATGAAGTTAATTACATGACTTTCTTTTTCGATTAACGTCATATAACCATAACAATTTTGTTCTTTTGATGGACAAATTAAATTTTATTATGAACTCTATAAACGATATATAGAAAGGGTTTTCGCAAACGCTCGTATAGATACTTCTTGAATAATCTGGTCTCAATAATATTAATTCAGTTCAATATATATTCATAAACAATAACGCAATGCAGATTTATTTTCAAACATGTCATTAGCATTAATCATAATAAAGACTATCTTCAAACATGCTATTAGCAAACACAATACATGATATCTTTCTCATATACAACATCATGTACACAATTATATATTACAAAATTATTCTTGTTATCGTATATATAGTTTTGGTTTAATTTATGGAAGTATAACAAATAATACTATTTATCTCATATTGCACAACATGAGCAGCAAATATAAACAATGAATAAATCAATAGAAATAATGCAATTAAACAATTACACAGTTTATACTTATAAATACGCCAATAAATTGTTTACATCAATACATTTAATGAACTATGGAATTTATTTTACAATAAATAATGGCAGGATTTTGAAATACTTGGCTGTTCGAATTCTAATTCAAAATAGAGAAATTTGATCTATTATTCCAATGAAACAAATGGCCTGAATCCAATTGTAAGATGAAGTAACTCAATTTTCAAGTCAACTCTATTGAAAAAATATTGCATTTAAAATCAGAATTACTTTGTACAATTTACCTATATATAATGCATAAAAAGAGATGCAATTTGCTAATATGATTACTTAAACTTAAATATACTTTCAAAACGTATTTATTATTAAGACAATAATTCAAATTTTAATTTACTGTTCAATAAAATATCTATTAAAATCAAATTTATTAGTGTTAATATTTATCATATGTAGTTAAATGGATTATAATAATTACTTGGTCTACATTCTGGACCGAGAAGAACCTTAATTAAATAAGATAAATTCATTATTTTTTAGAAGTAATTATTATACTTTATTTATTACTGTTGATTATTCTAGACTCTAGAATTAAGACGGATCTATATAAGTAAATTCATTTCGTTATTTATTTAAAATGCTTCGTTATTATCGTTGTAGAAATGCATAAATAAATTAATAAGCTTTGATTTATTAATATATCAAAACCTAATCACATACTGTTTTTCAATTCAACTATTTTATTTAAACTTTTATGTCCGGTTACCACTTTAACATATTTATTTTCGGATATGTTTTGCATCGCTGAAATTCCTGCGGTATCAATTTCTAATTGTTTGGATAACAAAAAATTTCTCTCGGAAATATAATAGCAAAACGCCTCAGGATAAGACTACAAATTGGTACGAAAAGATAAAATTCATAATTTATCTGCGGTTTGAAAGATGAATTCGCTTTTGGCCGGCGGGAACACGACTACTACTGACCTTGATGACGTTAGATTTTAACTAATTTCTGGATAGCTGACAGTGATTTACGACATTCTAAATGTTTTTGTATTTTTTAGTAAGTTTACTATAAATACCGTTCATAGTAAAATCGTTCTATAATTTATTTAAATTATTATTTAATATTATTGTTACTGGCTTTTCACAAAAAATGGTGGGAACGCATTATGTTTAAGAAATGTTGGATTTTGCGGAATAATGGAAAGAAGAAAGTGGTTTCATATTTCAGTATATGATCAGAAGTAAGTTCAGGTTACAACCTCATTAAAAATATCAGATGCTAATTTTTAAATTTGAGAGATTTTGCTATAGCTTGGATGTTTTTAATTTTTTTTTATATTTTAACTCTGTTTTATTCAGCAATCAGAAATACATAAGAATTCCTATAAGCTAAATTGACAATATTTGAGAGCGATGTCAAAGAAGAACTGGATGTTTTTTAATGATTATAAAAAATATTAGTATTCCTTTTGTAGTTTGAAACAAATGAAGTGTTATATCCACCGAAGGAAAAACAGTGAATCATGGAAAATCATGTCCCAAAATAAACCAAGTTTTGGATCAATCCAATGGGTTTTGACCTTTCAATTTCGTTAAAAATGCTTAAAAAATAAAAGAGAATATAATGCATACATACTGCATTTTTATCCAATTTTGAAATCTTTCTAAACTAAAAAGCTAAAAAATAGTCTTATCTCCTAAAAGGTCAAATGAAGACAATGCACAATAATTTTTTCCTCTAATAAGACAACTGCAATTGAAATGTAAGAAAAGAGCTCGGAGCAATGAAATTATTTCATATCAAATGTCAGATCAGTAGTTCATTATGAATAGTTTATGAGTAGAATACAAACAAGATCTATCATCGCTTGAGGTAATAACTTATGTTAAAATGAAATTACATTTGTTATCAACAAGTGATACAAGGTAGAGGATTATTTAAAAAAATATTTTCGTTCCAATACTGTTGACAAAATGATTTTTTTTTAACAATTATTAAATGGGTATAAGGATGAAAAACTTTATTGTGATGATTTTCAGAACTTTATTAATAATACAGGGGTTTTATATACATGGATGATGGGAGTCTTCCTAGTGGTGGGAAGACTACCTCATCGTGGTGTATTTTACTTCTGTTTTTCACTACCTCCTGGATATTGTCAATTATTAGATCGTCATGTAGTATTTAGTTACAAGTTGTATTTGAAATACACCTTAAAATTTTTGATCGTTTTCTTTGGATGATCTACAGACGATGCCCCACAATTTAACGCCGTAAGTCCAGATCGGTTTTATTATCTCTTTATATAGTGGTATTGTGCTTTCTTGTGATAATTTAAATTTACCACCAATTAGCTAGAATACTAATTTCATTTTCTTTTACATCTATTTTGTTTTGCTCTTGATATGAGTAATCCAATTCAATTTAATCCAATTTAATTTGCTATTCAAATGCATTCCTAAATACTTTACAGAAACAGATTTAGGGATAATTTTAATATTAGTGGTCACCGAAGGACATTTACCCTTTATTAAGGGGGCTTCTTTAAGGGCTTTAAAAAATCGTTCTTTTTTTCAGGAATTTTTAGGGAATAAATAAATATTTAATTGAAACGAAACTTTCAGGTTTTATTGTTACATATTTCAAAATTCTTCTCAATTTCTCTCATCAAAATATATGCCATAATATGCCAGGTATACCTTCCTTTAGGAATATATTCTTGGCTACTTTTGGAAGACATTGTTGGAATAAAAAATATCAATTTTTTAAGCCTCTAAAGCAGACTCCCCCCTTAAGGTAAATGTTATATGGTGAAATTGACCAAAAAATCAATTATTCATTTTGAACTAGCTCATAAAATTTAGGATTTATAGCAATAATAGTTACAGATCAGTTAAATGCTAGAAAAATTTGACTAATGATCCAATTTAGGCCTTATTACTGGTGTTGTTGCTGTCTGTATTTTAACTTTGATTAATAGCAGTTTAAATTTAAACGCAAAATAATAGAGCTTCGAAAAAATGCAGTTAGAGATATTTTTTCTGGGAATATTTTGGAGTAATTATTTTACTGATAACGCGTTCTAAATTAGAGATATATTGTTATGAATAACACAGAAATTATATTATTAATTAAATGAGGAATGTGCGTTACGATTAAACTAATTTCATGAGAACATACGCTTTTCTCAAGAAGATTTATAAAACAATTAAAAAATTAAGTAGAATGTTAAATCGTAGCCTTTAGTGGATGTTATTTGCATGACTTGGTCATGAAATTAAGGACTTTCTGTTATAAATCAAATATGTACAATGAAGTACAAAAACAAAATACAGTGTTTTCTTACATTTTTGTAAAAAAATAATTATTTGATTAATTAATAATATATAGTTTTGATGATTTTTTTTGAATATTTAAATAAAATTTATTTTACCATGACCTCTGTGACGAGTAGCCGGCATGACTTTAATCCGTAACAACAAAACAGGTATAATTCCAGTAATCACATATAATCGGCGGAAATTCGCCTTGTTCGGCCATACCTATATGTGTGACAGACAATTCAGTTCCAACCTTGAACATTTTCAATCTTATTGTTCTCTAACAATTCAATATAAATGAAAAACTTTATTTCAATTAGTTAATCCATCAATTGATGTTTCACACAGTTTGTGAGATTTTAAGTTACGTCATATTGTGGAATTAGAATTATAACCTTCTAGAACAAAATAATATCTTTATTTTAATACAAATTTTAAATAATAATTATTCCCAGATGCTAATATTCATAAATGTGTATTATATTGCCTCGTGTGGCTTGTTATATGTGAATTTGACTGTTTTTATGCTATATGGTAGAGCGGGGCTCAAAGGTCTGCGGGTAAAAAGGTCCAAAAACAAGTAAAGTTACGATTTTTTAACAACAATGTTTGAAAGTAGACGGAAAAGATGTATAAGCAGTCATCACTTTGATTCTCACGACATTGCTACTGGGGATCAACAGCAATATTTCAAAATCCGTTACAAAAGTACTTTTTTGTTGGTTGTGAGCAGTGTTATTTAGTTCACGAGCCCTAATATAATTTTTAAGTATTTTTGTATAATTTTTAAGTAGTTGTTTGAGATAGATTCAACAGTATTTTTATGTAACTTCTATAAACACGTGGGACGTGGGTGGGGTAAAAAGAAGCAACTGAACTTTTAGTCCGGCAAAGGTGTAAACAATAAAAATAGTCAATAAACAAGTGCATTAAGTTAAATAAAAACAAATTTACAAAAGACCAATTAAATAAGTAGTTATTCCAACTCTGCTGAGGAATATTTCTGACGAAATATCTGTTCAATATATACAGTGTTATCTCTGTAAAAAATTAATTAATGTACCCATACAATTTATGTGTTGCATAGGTTAAAGAAAGTAGCTGTTATTTTCTAAAACCCCCTAAATAAAAAATACGACGCTGAAACTGGTCGTCCCATTTCATCCCGCCTATGGGGTAAAAAGAACCAGTTGACAATTTTTTTTAAAAACAGCAAAGAACACATTCTTAAAATTATGAATTAGCTGGTATTTTACTGAACACATATAGTTGCTGTTTGTTATTGTATAATAGATATGTGTTATTTGTTGAGACATAATTGATTTGTTTTTCACAATAAAATTGTTCAATGCCAAATTAGATCTTTGTGCCGCGCCCTACATTATATTTTAAATATTTTATTTAGTATTTTTGCTTAAATTACTATTATTATATATTATTATATTCTTTCTTATGGTGTAGTAAAAAATACTCTAGATTTAATTAACTTAATATCACAATTTCATCTAATTAGAATTGTGATGCAAATATTGAAAATATATTTGTTCAACAATTCTTATGTCATATTTATACAAATAGTCTATATAACATTTTGATATTGTAAGTATTTTTTATTCATTTATTATATACATCAATCAGAACAGTAATCACAATGCGATAAATTTGAATGAAGAACTTTTGTGATTTTAAAATATTTATATCACAAATATTTATTTGACTTTATTCGTATTTTGGTTGCTGTTTTTTTCACTAATTACACAAAATCTCCACAATTTTTCGTATGTTAAAATCTACTTCAACTTTAGTTTTCAGAAATTTGCGTTACTCGACATGTATACATATATAATATATTACCTATTTAATCATCATTATAATTAATATAACTGTAATTAATACTAGTTCTTCCTTTTTGTGCAATCTATAAACTTTAATTCGTGTGTGAGAGCAGAACATGTTTATCAAGATGTGTTTATCTTTCTTAATAGACGCATTAATCATGCCAGATACTGGAATTGATATATTACCGACAAATGTTATAAAAACAATGAAACATAAAATCTTAAATGTTGTAAAATACTTTATAATACTGCTTTCATATCATGTGCTGGTAACGTATATCTTAACAGAACATCGATTTCTAATTCTCGTCCTCGGATTTATTCATTATATGGCGATGTTTGAACCAGAATAATTTGATAACAATAATCAAATGAATCACTTTTCATATCTTTGTTAAACTTTGAACAGTGCTGGCTAAGATTTATTCTATTCTGATATTGCGACATTCCTTTGGTATGATTATTTATATTTGTTAGATGAGATTCTTTTCTAATCGTCATTGCAGAAGATAACATATATAATTATAGAGTTATTTAAATTCGAATTGAATGTGATAATGAAAGTGACAGTGACCTAATCCCGCAATGTAAAGAATTATTCTAATATAATAAGATATTTGGTTCTGTGTTATAACCGCGGTGTTTTAAACTTTAATGTTATTTTGACAATTTTATATATGTAATATAATTATTGAACAGCCAATGCATCGAAATTTTGACGCAAAATCTTCGAATCATTCAGCAGAGAAAAACACTAAACAAATTAAAATGCATCAACGTCGAACAAAACAATAACTCAAGATATATTTATAACTAAACTCATATAAATTTAATATATTTGTAATGTAATTATATTTTTATAACTTTATTTATCCAATGTATTGCAAAATGCCAGGGCAAAAATATAGAAAGAACATAAAAAATGTTGGCATCATTCTGCAATGTTTTTTTTTTTTTCGTTATAATTACTAATAAAAAATTATCGATAGTTTAATAAACTTAGTAGACAAATTTACGCCCTCTCTATCTATCCTGGATAATTTTTCTTGAATTGGTAGGCACCTTCTCACAAATAATTTTAATTACAATCTGTAATACAACGAAGGTCGTTTCGTGTAGCTATTTTATTACATTACATTTTTCTTATTCATAATCATGAATATATTATATTCCAATATTGTCTAGGCTCATAAGTGAATTGAAATTTCTGACAGGTGACAGTTCTCATTGACAAACTATTTTTAATGTCAAACAATGACATGTCGTTTTTTGTAAATTTTTCCATTTATTTCTACAATATTACTGTGTTTTTATATTCATTTACATCCTAAAAAAATCCCTTAACAAACTTCAGAAAAATTTATCAAAATCCGAATAATCGTTTAGGAGGAGTATCTCGACTTATACCCGTACAGAAGAATTTTATTATTAGCACATAGAGATCTATAGTGTCTGGTTCTAAGGGTCGTTTCAAGAAACTTTGCCGAAGTAACCATAGCTCGGAAGTGATTTTTGCGGTAACTGCCAATGCCAATAAAATGTTCAAAGCAAAGTTATGTTTCTACTTAAGAAAAATGGAGATAGTATAAAAAGTAGAAGGCAGGGAGAAACTCTGTATTAATGTAAAAAAAGACGTTCCAGCTGCCTGCGTTTAGTTTGAATTTTGTTTGAATTGGGACACCTTCATGCAAATCATTTTAATTACTTTTTGTCGAAATAGCGTTCATTTCATGACAGTCAATTTTTTTAGTGTATATATATACAATTTGAATTTTGATACTAAATAAACATAATTCATTTCGTTTTTTCTTGTGAAAAAGTAATTCATTTCCATTACACTTATATATTCAATTCAAGATGTGTTTTTAATTTTTGTTGTTGATAAATTTACTAAATTTATATTTAAATAGTTGCTCTTAATTAGGCCGATCATCCTTAACTACTTCTTACATATATCACTTGGTTGTTACGCAGAGGCACCTTGATAAAAGAGCTGAAGGATAATTTCAAACTTTTTAAAAGTACTCATTAGTCATTAGTCGTTACATTCTAACTTTACTTTTTTATCTACGACTCGATAATCTTGAAAAACATTATACAAAATTAATATTGTAAAGTTAAATCTTAATCATATGGTTGTATATGTTTTTTTTTCAAATTTGGAAACTTGCATGCGATCTACTCTACTAAATTTTATTGTTTTTGGTTCAAAATATCTCATTATTTTACTACAAGTAGTTAAGGGTAAACCTTTATACGTTTCTAATTATTATTTTTAATATGTTATAGGTATATTAATGAATACTTATTTTTTAATTTTTCATTTTTCCAATAGTCAAGTTCTTCTGCAACTATAATCAGAATACTGAATTACGTCTCCACTGGAATGGTATTATTTATACCATTGTGAATACTGTGACTGTATTTTTGAAGACATTTATGGTTTATTTGGGCAGTATTTTATGTTATCTGTTTTATCTTCATCATTATTATTATGCGATAATCGCGCAATCGAAGAGATTCTTCCATTACATCAAGATGACCTCAGTTCCATTCTGCAAAATGATCTCAGTTTGACCCCGATCCCAGAAAAGATTTCTTCTTATCGCCAAGGTGCAGCAATCAGATATGTAATAAAGATGGATAATTAATTGTTACTACTAATGAATATGTTAAAATATGTTTTAATTACGTTGAGTTAAATAAATCATTTAATATTTATATTCAAAAAATAAGAGATGCCTAAAAATTTTCTTACTAATATATTTTGCTTTAACTGGTGTATATATTTAAATACAGACCATATATGGTCTATCATTGTTATAGGAACATGTAAATTATTACTTCAGGGGTCAATGTACAGATTAATTCTCATATTATCGTTTTATCATATCACGTTTATAATTAAAAGGTCCTATATGGCAATCAAGATAATTTCTCAAGAAGGCATGTGTGCCATCTAATACGCCTTCAAAGATTTAGAGATCACGAGTTCGATTACCATTAACGATTCGAAAGCTAAATTAGCAGTACGGCAGTCACCCACTTATGAGATATTTTATATATATGCATCCAAAGGTTAATAATTAAGTCATTCCAACGGATAGATGGATTAGATAGATATAAGCAGAAGTTTTTATCAACTATAAGATTTGCTTTTAGTTCCTCTTTTTACAACAGTGGTCGGAGAACCGGGTTAAATTATCCCAAATGGCGTAAAAATGGATTTTTTGGGGGTAAAAAGTATGTATTTTTAATTGATATTTACAGTGTTTGCTACATAGTTGTCCATATGGGAGGTAATTTCTCTTAGCCTTGGAGGTAATATCAACAAAATATTTTGGGGTAACGATTAAAAAGGTTTTCCAACCGCTGTCCTACAATATCGGTTAATTCAAAATCTCTAACCTTCAGTATTGCGCACACGAAGATTTACTAAATGTTGCATATTTTTGTATATTTGACTTTTTTGTTGAACATTGATCAAAATATTTTGGATTCCGAGTTATGGCAACCAAAAAATAACATCAATTCAAAATTTATATTAGATGACTTTAAATAGCCTATTAGAATCATTTTAGAAAATAAATATTAACGATCAATTGAACATAGCATAAAGTGGGCAACTAAATGGTAAAACTGCATTAGATACATGCATTCTATTCTTATCTGGTGCACTGATGCACTTATTTGCTTGCATATAATTTTTGTCATAAATTAATATTTAAAGAAGAGTATAAGACAATTGTTACAATTCGAAGTTTGCACAATTATAATGTAATTGCGAAACCTATGCAAATTAACATTTCTAATGTTTTTCCCCAAAACCACTAATGTATCAGCATGCATAATATCATTAGATGTTTTGACTTCATTGACAATTGGTCTTATATTTACTTTCACCATTATATTCATTTTCCTAAAACATACTTGATGGATGATATGCAAACAATGTTTCCAAATTTCACACAATCGATGATGGTACCAAAAGTTCCATCATATGAATATTCATGTGGGCAGCCATACTTTTTATGGAATTACCCAATTAACTCAATTAACCCAATTTGAATATCTGTAAAAATGTGTGCAGAAATTAAACCTAATTTTGATCATGGAGGAAGTTCATTAAACTATGATTTGATGGTAACGTATCGTTTCGGATACTTATTAAAAATAATAGAAAAATAAAATGAAATTAGATTTAAATGAAATAATTAATTCTAGCGCAACTGGATTTTTTATTACATTTATCAATATATAAATTAATGAAAAATAACCAAAATAACTGGAAAATGATCTCAGTTTCACCGAAGCTCTAAGCTGCACTTGAAAGCTCATAATTTTTAAATTATATAGAATATTTTCTAATTTTTTTCTTGATAGTTATGATCAATACTACTACCACGTTTCGGTTTGACGTTGATTTCTGGGACACCCTGCATATATAAGTGATAATTTTACATAAACATAGTTACTTATCCTTATATAATCATTTATAAGATTATTCCGATTTCTTGTTTGATTTATTAACTTATGACATTTAGGTAATAACATATCTAATTATTTTTGGTTTTTAGTAAATATTATTACAAAAGTCAATAAAAATAACCAAGCTAACCGAAAATGATCTCAGTTTTACCAAAGCTCTATGTTGCACTTGAAAGCTCATGATTTTCAAACTACGTAGAATGTTTGTTATAATTTTTGTCTTGATGGTTATGATCAATACTGTCACCCCATTTCGGCTTGACGTTGAATTCTGAGACACTCTGTTTATGTATGTAATATACGAGGTGTGTTCAAAAAGTACCCGGAATTACTAATAATTAAATTTCGCGGGTCTGGAGTGTCTGATTGTCAAATTTTTTTTTTTATTGTGTTGGTATACATGCCCCTAAAGTATGATGAAATTTTCAGCTATATTCACTGTTTACTTTGTCTGTGGTAGTCGCTAAGGTTCGACGTGTTTTTCTGTGTTTCGGCGATTTTTACAATGGAAGAATTGAAAAGTCAAATAATTTGTATTAAATTTTGCGTAAAAAATGAAATAAAGTGTTGCAAAGTGCAAAAATTCACCAGATATGGCTCCGTGTGACTTTTTCCTATTCCCAAAGTTGAAGAGACCCATGAAAGGACGGCGGTTTTCCTCGATTGAAGAAAATCGCTGAGAGTGCTCAAGGACATATCAAAAAGTGAATATCAAGGGTGCTTCGAAAATTGGAAAAAACGCTGGCATAAGTGTATTATATCTGGGGGGGACTACTTTGAAGGGGACCACATTAAAGTAGACGAATAAATAAATATTTTTTTGAAAAAACGAAAATTCCGGGTACTTTTTGAACAGACCTCGTATATGCACAAACATTAATAATTATTTATTCTTGTCTAAACATTAATAAGTTTGGCCCGATTTCATGTTTGATTTATTACTTATGGCAGGTAATTACTAATATATCTAATTATTCTTGGTTTTTAGTAAATAATAATATTTCAAAAGCGCTAATATAAATTAATTAAATTTGCGGATATTATTTGATATAATGATTTATTAATGAATATAGTTTCATCAAATTTATGATATAAAATTGATTAATAATCGAAGTTAATAAATATAATTACAAACATTGTAAAATATATTAATTGATACTTTCTTTTTCAAACGCGTTCTGAAAACCAAGATGCTCATCACCGTATTGAGCATTTTTTTCAATTTGTAGAACTGAGGATCTCTGGCTATGATTTGATTAGTTATTCTAGAAATGGGTTCAAAAAAATTTAATTCTAGCTTAGTTTAAGCTCGTGAATCGTCTCTCGCAACCACACCGTGACTGACTTACATTTTCCAGACACGCTACTGTTGCACTTATAAACAAAAACAACACGTGTTATTTTCAATCATTCGCCGCTCAGATTGTGTTTTATCAATTTTGGAAAGAGAGCTGATCGGCTAAACTATGGGGTCAATTCTCCGATAAAATAGAACTGTTATGGTAACGCTATGTTACGCTTTTATATCTGTATTAGTTGGTAGTAAATAAGGTGGCTATTCGCCCCGCTTTCGCCGGGATAGTCCCGGATTGTCCCACCTTGTGTCCCGGGTTTTTTTAAAAGCATTATTTGTACCGGAAGATCTTTTGTCCCGGTTTTTCGAAAGTTAGCAGATGAATTACCGAAAATTATGAAAACAAACAAACAAGTGCTAATTTTCTCAAATAAATAAAATTGAATAGAATATTATATAAGGCTCAAAAGCGCGAAAAACATTTAGATCGATTTAAGATATGATATCAAAGATGAAAAAGTATTACATATAATTGAATAATAAATTTCTTACTAAAAGTCCGTAATTCATATAAAAAATATATATATATAAAAAACTTTTATTATATACCCTCCGTCCCGGATTACCATGACTTAGTAGTAAAGAACAGTTAAGAAGCTATGTATTTTCTGTGCGATCACACATAAAACCTAATCTCCTTCATAACAATTTTATCATAAGTGCATCTTTCTGGTGTCTCTTTGATAGCACATACGTGAAGTTAGGTTTTATGTGTAAAACGCCTGATCGCAGAGCAAATACATAGCTTTTTGACAACTCATATAAAGGTAAACCCGTAACATAGCATTATCATAACATTTCTATTTTATCGTAGAATTGGACCCCATATCGAATTTGAACTAAATACAAATATTTAGTAACCATCACTAATCACATGCTGATCCATTTGCAGATATTTCTGCGTAATAGATTGAGCTAACTTATTTTCAATAATTCGACTATATTATTGAATATTTTTTTTTTAGTTACTGAATAGTAATTTAATTAATTTGTGGTAAAATAATTCAGATATTTTTGCAATTGATCCAATTGTTTCCATACAGTACGAAATCAAAAACTTATTATAGTTAATTATTAATTTTGCTTACTACGTTTTAAGTAACAGAAATTATTGAAAATTGGCTAGGGCGTGGCACAAAATTCTAATTTGACTTTTAGTGATTATACCGTCTAATCTAAACCAAATGAATCACATCACATTCAGCCAAATTCCATGTTAATTTTACTATTATTCTGAAATTGGTTATCTTTTTTTAAGTATCATATGGGGTAGGGGGTAAAAGGGCACAAACAGTGGGCAAACAGATCCAATATCTTCTTTTTCATTTCAAAGGGTTTTCGCAAAATATTAGCTATATTATTTATTCAGTGCGAAATGCCAATTTCATAGCACATTTTGCAAAGATCAGACTGTATATATCCTTGATCTGGTATTTTGTCAGAAATATTTATTAGCAGAGTTGAAATAACCTTTAATTTAAATTATCTATTATTCAATTGCTTTTTTAACATAATTTACTGTCTCATTTACTAGTTCTTTATTGTTTACATTGCCAAGGTACATGTTCAGATACTTTTCTCCACATGCAAGCTGACATGAAAAAAGCCGAATCTGACTTTAAAGTAACAATACATCATATAAAACAATTAAATAACGTATATATATTAAATGTATTCAGATATTATAAACTAAATAAAAGAGCTCAAAACCAAAAAAACGAAAATAAATGTTCTTTTTGACATTTATATCCTTATAGCGACGTCGTGGAAATAACACTGGTGGTTACACATCCTTTGCCTTCTACTTTGAAAAAGTATCAGTACAAAATTATTTACTTGTTTTTTAGATAATGGTGAAGGAACTTTAAGCCCCGCTCTACAGTATATGATAAAAAATCAATGAGCAGGATTTAACTTTAAAAATTTATAATTTGTTAATAAGCGTCAAGTAATATCGATAGTAATTCATCCTTATTCATTGGATGCATAAAACCAATTATTATTGTATATGGAAATTGTTAAAATTCGTTAACGTTTGTGCACTACAAACATTTTGGTTTCTTTAATAAATTTTCTTCATCTTTGATGATTGTGTTTATCGCCCAAGTAATCTTTTCCAAGGATGCTCTTCGGACATCATCATCGGCGCCTTCATTATTCGTTATAAGATCAGCTGCATACCCTTGCAATTAACTGTGACTGATGAGTTTCACTTCTCTATTTGATCGTTCACTTTCTCTGGCTTTGTGTTTGTAGTTTGTTTTACGATTCATTGAAGCGTACAAACGTTGGTCGACATCAAAATACCTATATCCAAGTAATTCCTTACTATCAGTTTTTTAAATAAGCTTAGCTATGTACGAGTGCATGCCATAAACCTGCCTTCGCGCTTGATCAGAGACGTATTCGCTTTCGGTCGAGGGAAAACCTGCAGCTACAGTAGCATGATGACGAAAATATTTTTAGATATTTGAGAAAAATTCTATTTGCATTTATCACGTTTTATTGATAAATAACTATATTTTTTTAAAGCACCATTATTTTAAAAATGAGTAAAGTACAGAATTTCTTGACGGCACTATTTCCAAGTAGAGGAAAAAACATGCGTAACCAGCCATCGCCTATATTTTACGACATTGCTGTTAGGAGATAGAAGGCCATGTATCAATATTTATAACGACAGCATTTTTTTCGTTGTTTGTTGTTTTTTTGGTTTTGAGCTTTTTTATTTAGTTTATTATACCTGAATATAGTTTTTAAATATACGTTTTTAATTGTTTCATAATATCTTTTGTTATTTTTAAGTTGAATCCAACGTTTTCTTTAAATCATCTCTATAAAAGCTCACATGTGGGTGGGACAAAAAAATATTAGATCTATTTGCCCCTTGACAGTCTCTTTTTACCTTGCGTAAGGGGTAAAAAGAGACAGAAGACAAATTTTAGAAAAATAGGAAACCAACATAGTTATATAATTACGAATCATTTGCCCATTTGATAGTTTTTGTTATTTTGATAGTTGCCAGTTTGATAGTTGTTTTTTTGATAAGTGTTATGTATTGTGATATAGATCATTTGCTTTAGACAGTATTATTATTGAAAGTCAATTTGGACCTTTGTGCCCCGCCTTACTCTATATTGTTCATCTTTTCAAACAAAATATCAGGTGAAAATCAAAACTATTTGAAAGATTAACTTTTGTATTGCGATTATTATAATACATTGATGGTTCAGAATTAGGCAGACAAAATAAATCTTATTTTATGTAGATTTCTATTAACTGTTTGCAAAAAAGCAAAATTCTGCGATTTTTGAAATGTTTAAATGTTGTAATTCTTCTTCTCTAAATATTTGAAAGTTCATACAGTCGTGCAGTTATTTTTTTATCTATTAATATTGGGCAATGAACATTAAGCCCTGAGTAATTTCATTTGAATTAATAGACACTTATCATTTTAATTAGAATCTACAATATCTAGAACAACGAGTATTGCATATAGTGTAATGTGTAATATATCATATTGAATAGATTTATTTTCAAAAATGCAGAGTAAAAAGGACCCAATAAATTTATAATGCATATTAAATTTAATATTATGCCCTAACTTTAGTTTCATTCATTTCATGGTCTATAAACTAAAAGACGTAAGCAGAAACTGCCTAACTGCCAATCGAATAATCAATTAATTATGTAATTGGCTAAAAACCAAATGTGTTAAAATATACTGCCTAAATATTTAGTAGGTTTCACTTTTATTGTTTTAAGCACTGTTTAGTTCTAAATATCTAAATTAATAGTTTTATGTAACACGAATTGATCAATTGATTTTAATTACAAATTTTTATCATATTATATTTATATATGTTCAAAAAGTTTTTTGGCAAATTGAATTGAAAGTAAATTATTTATAATTTGGTTAATTATTATGATTAAGCTTAAGAGGAGCCTGAATTAATATTCACGGATTTTTTTTCAATATCTGCACCTATTATGGAAATCATCAGCCATTTTTTGGTAGTACTTAGAATGTCTAAATCGAATGCCAGTCCAGTGATTGGACGTCTGGTAAAATGAATAAATAAATAATAAAAGAATTTCGTGTCTGATGAAGCAAAAAATCCAAAGTACTAATTTTACAACTGCACATCGTGCATCAAAATGTAAGAATACAGAACCAAGCTCTTTATTATCAGATGCAAGAAATTGGCATTTTACAAGCATGTTCTTGAATCGTGACTAGAAGTTGTCGATTATTCATTTTCATTAGACAAGAATTAAATTATTTTATTCTTGTTGCAATTTCAATAGTGTTAAAGAGATAGATATCTAAGGTAATTGAAAATAATCGATATCAAAAGATATAGAAGATAATTTACTCTCTAACTGGGGTAAAATTTGTAATTGGAATTCAGCATACTTCTATGGTACATATTGAATGATTGATAGATAATTTCTACATATCGCAATTTCATTGGTGATAATAAGGTACCTAAACAATGCAGAATTATTAATTGTTCTTCATCAGGAATTATTATCTATAGCTAGAAAGGTTCATTCATTGCAGTAGAAATGATTTATGGGCTATTGTTTTTGTTTCTGATTGTTAATAATATAGCCGGTAACTTCAAAACAACTGCGTAGACCAATTAAAAGCATTTAATCACAAAAAGCTTTTACATAGTATTTAATTACCTGTATGAACATTATGTGTATGAGTCATATATGGCGCAGAATTCTGTTGTGAAATGAAATTGCTAGGAGCTTTTAGTTGTGCCTAATTAATTATTTAGTTCATATTCGCATTTTATACCAAAGTTCAGAATATTTTTGATTGGATGTTAAGTAAATTATCTCTATACTATATTGACAGAAACATCTTGAAAATCACAATGACAACAGATTTTTTGACTTCAACAGACCTTTTGATATTTTCTATGATTTTATACTTCTTTATTAATATTTGCATTTTTTGTAATGTTGCCAATTTTTTGTTGCCATTTTCCAAGTTGGCAAAATATTTCAAAGTACATTGCAATAATTTGTTCATTCTAAAGAAGTAAATCCACCAAAACCTTCGTCAATCTTACTGTTGATAATTATATATGCTTTAAATTTATAAGGATCTAATTGGACGATTTATATAATAGTAATTTCATGAAATGTGATATAAGATGTATATTTATTAACTTCCAGTGGGGTAAGTTATAGAAGTTGCAAAAAAATCGAAAATAAATTTTTATCCCGGGGCAAAAAGTGCCAAAAATCACCTTTGCAGCGCGATTGCTTGAAAAAATGTTCAAAATTTTAAAAAAATAGAAATACAAAAAAAAATCAAAATATAATAGTTATTAAAGTTTTTCCAAAAATTTTAAAATTCATCAAAAATCTAACCTTTTAAAGTTTTTTTTAATAATTTAGTTTTTGGTACGGGAAGTTCCAGCAATTTGCCTTAAGGAAAGATGCCATGCACCACTAGTTTTTGAGTTAGATTCAACAATTTTTATATTTTCTTTATTTTTATTCAACGAGCTCTATGAAACCTCACATGTGGATTTGGGTAAGAAGGACAAATTGAACTTCTAATCTAAAATAAGTAAATAGATTCAACAATTTTTATATAATTCTTTATTTTTAATCAAAAAGCTCTATAAAAGCTCACATTTGTAGGAAGAAAACAGTAATTTAAAATATAAAATACTTTACTATAATACATATTTACTTTATATTATTACTTTATGCTATTTACTATAATACATATTTACTAAAATACCTATGTACTTTACTATAATGACTATTTATTATTAAATTAATATATCTCGTATAAAGTTGCATATTTTAACTTACGTAAGTTAAAATATGCATTTTTACACGAGATATATTAATTTAGTATTAAATAGTTATTCCAACTGTGCTGATGAATATTTCTGACGAAGTACCAGATCAAGGTTATATACAGTATGATCTTTGTAGAAAATGAGACAATGAAATTGGTAGACAATGAGTAGCTATTATTTCGTAAAATAACTTCAAAATAAAAGATGGCACATTTGATCTGTTTTTCCCCTGGCTGTCTCTTATTACCCAGTCTATGGGGCAAGAAGAGCCAATTTTTTTTAGAAAAATAGTAAAAAAACATTTTCTATTATTAGGAATACTAAATTTATTTAGATAGATGTTTGTTTGATATGTGTTATGTGTTGTGATGTAGTTCATTTGGTTTGCAAATACTGAAATTCAAATCTTTGTGCCCATCCCTACACTATTTAAAATAACTTATGTAGTAGTATCAAAGCAGTTGTGTAAGTAAAACTTTTCTAAGAAAACGCAATTAAAACACAAGAAATGAAAATCTTGAAAAAAAAATGGAATATGTCATCTCATACTTAATAGTAATCTTAACGGTAGTGCTAAATCTTTTTTGTTCGGAGATACTGCTATAGGCAATTTGTCTGCACGTCTGGAAGTAAGAAAGTCAAGGCAAAGAGTATAAGTCACACGTCAATTTTATGTCTTTTTGCTGTCTGACATGGTCTGGGCGTAACGTTTCTGTAGAAGGGCTTCTACATAGCAGATGGTTAATTAATCAATTAGCATTTTAACTCTTTCCTTATATCATTTCACTCCTTTTCTAAGAAGCGAAGCGGTTATTTAAATGATACCGCCTAAGGCTCACATTGGATAGTGCTCAATATTCTCATAAATTGTAGACGAAAACGCAAATACTACTATTATAATACAATAGCAAAAATAACATTGAACACAAAGTTGCTTAAAGTGAATTAATAAGCAATTCTTTAACAATCACTAACTTCATCAAAATTTTTGTAAAGGACATCTATCTGGAAATATTCATGCTTCATCACACTTGGCTAACTTTTCTGAAACATACATTTCCCATGGCTAGATAATTTGGATGGTTTTTCGATAGTGTTGAATGAAATCAATAATTATATTTAAAACCAATTATCTTCTTTGACTCTGAAAATAACACTTCTCAGACATTGTTTGTTTATCTAGTTAACTTTAATTGACGAATACGTTCGCTCTGATAAGTTGCAGAATTATGTATATTAATGAGTTTCTTCGTCATGCGTTTTAAACTGTAACCATTCGCTATTAAAATTAAAAGTTTTGAAAAAAAAAACAAAATATTTTGTATCCTCTGACTGTACAAAATAAGTAGTTGCAAGTGTCATTGATATCCCAAAATGTGGAAATAATATACTTAATTAATAAAAATTAAGATTTAGCTACTTAAATAACACTTTATACTGTTTATTTGATGACAGTGTTTGATTTTCATCAAAAACTATTCTTACTATCTTACATTTACATATGCAATATTTCATTGAATTTGTTCCGTTTTTAGTTTAGTACTATATCATAACTCATATTTCTCATTCGATATTTTGCCATGAGTTTGATTCGGACGACACAAAACTTTGCTAACTGGTCGATGTGAGCGACACAGTTAACTGGTTAACATCTTGCATATTAACTTATTAAATTAATAGACTTGTGTATGCCATCATACAATTGATTCTTCAGTATTCTAATAAAAAAATATATAACTTTTGCCTTAAGGTAAATTGCTGGCACTTCTCGTAGGAGGAATATTAAATATTTTCAAATAGATTATTAAAAATTATGTTACTTTCATTATTCTTAGTTTATAAAAAGTAAATAAACAAAACTTAATCAATCGGATTTAAATTGAAGAACATTGCCTAATATTTCTAAGTTCTATATAAACTGAATTGCAAAGTTAACATTATTTATTTGAAGTATATAAGCTAGAATTAGAATTAAAATCCGCATTATTTTTCAATCATTAATTTATTTTTTTTGGAAATGAAAATAAAATTAAATAAAAAAAATTCTTTCCTCAAAAGCAATTGTTTCGTCAACACAAGCAGAAAGTTTTTTAAATCATTCAAATCGGATGCTTAATTCTCCCAAAAACTGCCATTTTTTGCACATTTTGCTTTATATCTTCAAATCAAATCGGTTGATTCGTTCTCTTAAAAACTGACATTTTAACACTTTTTGCTGTATATCTTCGAAGCCGCTGGACCTGTCTTTATCAAAAACTAATCAACACGTCTCCTCATCACTAGGAATCGAATGTTTTTTGAACCATTCAAATCGGATAATCCGTACGATTTCGGCGTCGACGAAAATTTGTCTCCACACATACACACACATCCATTTTTTCTGAGGTATACCAAAATGTTCGGAAACTTCTGAAACGTAAAGATATGCAAAAATTTTCATTTTTGCTTTTTGGCCCATTACTTTAACTTAGCCTACGAGAAGTTAAAAAAACATTTTGAATTTATTTATAAGTAAGTCACTTTTATTAATTAAGATAAGTAATTCTTATCTCATGTATTTTTAATACAATAGTACCCTGGCCTACGATTGACCTGATTGCTTTGACATACGAGCAAAATTTAGATAAGAACTTTGAACAAGTAAGAACTTCTTTAGAAAAACGTTAAAGGGGGCGCACATTAATCACGTGAGGTTTTTAGGGGGAGGGGGAGTTTGACAAAAAATCACGAATTATCACGTCGGGGAGGGAGGGTATAGTAAGATATCACATGTATTTATTTTTTAACTGACTTTTTGAAAAAAATCAAACATTTTCAAAAAAGATTCAAAAATTTTACAGATTTATCACGTAACTAAAAATACACGTGATGTGTGGTGCGGGAGGGGGGGGGTAATTTTGAATATCACCATATATCACCAAGGGGGAGGGGGGGTCCAAAAATCCTTAAAAACTCGCTCGCGTGATTAATGGACGCCCCCAAAGGCAAGATGAACATATGAAAAATTTCGTCAATTGTTACAATTATTTAACAATGTTATGGGTCTTAGAATATTATTAGACAGGTACACTTCTTGTAAATATTCCTCAAGTGTATATATTGAATCTCTAGTGTTCACTAATTTTCCAATATGAATTAGCTTAATACCCATGTAAACTTTAAGAAACCTCGTACCCATAACATACGAAGACATAATGCCGTCATTCTTGTTTCTCGGGATTAGTATCACACATCTCGTGGCACACATCGGTTGAAGCGATACCTCGAGCGCCAGAAGAGGGATACAAGAAGGCGGATGTTGCTGTCCGCATGCAACAAAGGTCGTAAATAATCAATCATTGACTTATAAGTGTATAAATTACAGTGTTGTTCTTACCACGTTTGTGATTTATGTCGATATCAAAAGCAGTTTTCTCTTTGTTTTGGCAACAGATGTTTAGAAGTCGGACACATGCACACCTACTACTAGTCAGAACGACATTGATCTCTATTTCTTTGTAGTAGATATTGATGTTTCTTGTTCTAAAGACGAATGCATGGTTGAATTGTAGATAAAGAGCAACATAAGCATCATCCCACTCGTGTATTTGTCTTCTTTGTGATATTATCTCAAATTATTTGCAATGGGTATTAAGTGTTTCATGAAAAACTTAGCTTACTGTAGGGTGGGGCAGGGCACAAAGGTTCAATTTGACTTTCAGCAATTATGCTGTGAAAACCACACCAACTACAGCGAAACAAATGACACATATCAAACAAACTTTTTGAATATAACTTTGTTCAATAAAATTTACAGATAATACGTCATTGTAGAACTATGTTATTAACTTCCCGTCGGGCAAGTTATAGTAATAGCAAAAAAATCGAATATGAAATATTTTGCATATCTTTACATTTCAAAAGTTTTTGAACATTTCGGCATACCTTAGAAAAAATGGATGTATGTATGTGTGTGTGTATGTATAAGTTTGGATACAATTTTTCGTCCACGATTCAACCGATTTGGATAATTCAAATAAAACCTTATTTCTATTGATAAAGAGACGTACTGTTTAGTTTTTGGCAAAGGCAGGTCTAGCCGTTTTTACGATACGGGGCAAAAAGTGCCAGAAATAATAATTTAATTTTTGAGATACTGGAGAGTCCGATTGAATGATTCAAAAAACATTTTATTTGTATTGACAAAATGTACTTATGAAGTTTTTACAAAGGCAGGCATCAAATTAACAGGTTTTTTTATAGAAATTTTAATAATAAAAACAAATTTTGTGTGCATTTCTGTGGGTTCCATACCATTGTTTTCCGCTAGTATGCGACTTCCGGGCTTCGATATATTGGCTCCAACTCAGCGCGATTGCTTTAAAAAAAATTTCAAAATTTCCAAAAATTTCAAAATTATCGAAACTCGAATTTTTTCCAATTTAAAAAAAAAAACGTTTTTTTTTATTTAATTTCTGGTACGGAAAGTTTCAGCAATTTGTCTTACAATTAGGGCAGAAGGCCATGCACCACTAGTTTTTGTTAATTTTCAAAAATGTGTCATAGGGCCTTTTTTAACCTATAGGCGGAGTAAAAAGTGAAAGCCAGGAGGTGAACAGATTCCCCATTCTATTTTTATTTCTGAAATACAATTATTGCAAATAAAGTGAATACAACTTCTGTTTTAAATACAAATTTTTGGGCACATTTTTAAAAAGATCGCTCTGGATACAACCTCCATGCAACTTCAGAATAATTTATCAGAGTCGAAATAACTATTGATTTATTTTATCTGTTGTAAAATTGCTTTTTTAACTTATTTTATATTTTTATTTATAAGTTTTGTTGTTTACACCTTACCAGTGTAAAGGTGCAGATGGCCCTCTAAATACAATAACCTCTACCAGAGGTTAACCTATTCCAGAGGTTATATAAATAAAGATAAAAAAGACTGTTCAAACCATCTTAAAAATAACAATCCATCTTATAAAGCAATTAAATAAAGTATACTTAAAATTATATTAAACTCAATAACCGTGTTTAAAAACAAGAAGACCAACAACTAAAAAAAATTTTGGTACACAATTAACAATGCGGCCAATATTAGGGCGATTGCTGATTATACATCTATCATACTTCTACTTTCAAAAATTATTGTCAAAAATGTACTAGATTTGAGATATTGTTGGCTTTTTACCCACGGCCCTTTAAGCCTCTCTCTGCCCTAACACACACACACCGACACATGTATGTATATACATATGTATGCAGTATTGATGGACAGTCGAAAATAGAGCACCTGAAATTCATTAATAAAACAATTTTTTTATCATATACATTTTTACCATGCTCTCGATGATTTTGCTGGGTGGCGATTTTTTTTTAAAAAGTACATAAGTTATCGCTATTGCACTTTTTTCTTGCTTGGCTAAAATCTGACTGCCACTTCGACAATTGCAAATTTCAATCAAGTTTTGAGGAAGAACTTATCGGAGTCACCTCAGATATTACATCTCTATCTCAACTTAACATTAACTCGTTGGAATAAACCATCTTATCTCAGCGTAAGATAATTTATTTTAATTCATATTTGGATTTTTTTTTATTTCTTGAACTCTAAGCTCACAAATTGCTCACCACAAATTTATTATTCAATAATATGCATCTTCATTCAACTTATATTTAATAAGCTTTTCATACACGATGATATACGAAATATATATACTATATACTATAAATACTATAAATATATATACTATAAATATATATAATAATATACGTGTATGGAATCAATACGAAATCGGAAATGACTGCGGATGCAATAAAATCATTACACAGAATTTATATACATATAAATCCAGAATAATGTTTGTTATAACTTTTTATAGTTAATATTATTTGTGGTTTTGTCTTTTGTATTAGTTTATACTTTTTTGAGTAATAAGTTTTTCCTTGATAAATGTGCCAATATGACCCATAAAGTTACGAAAGTTTGGTAATATTAACTGTATATTCAATGTGTTTTCGTGAAGTTTTGATTTTGCGAGAGTATTTCCCGTTTATAAATCATATAAAATTTATAATCAGAATTCATATATTTGAAAGTTGTGGTTTCCCGGGATATAATAAATTTCAGAATAAAACTTTTTTGAATTTTCTATTTTGTGTTCTCTTTTTTGTACAATTATCTACGTATAAATTATTTCAAGCATACAATTATGTGCATAAAAACTTAATGTTAGGTGTTGCGCAATAATCGACATATCATCATATGAAATTTGCAAACATGTGATTTAACCAGCAAATTAAAGGGCTAGAGAATTGTATCACGCGATATTTTAACATATTATTAGTTAAATGATATTGTCTGTCAGTTCGACATTGAACTAATGGAATTGACGTTATATGTACTTGACAGTTCTTGTACAACTTGTTTAATTATTTTTATTTATTATTTTCAACAACGTTTTAGCTTGGTTAGTTAAAAGGGAAAGCCAAGGGGCAAAAAGAGTAACCACTCTATTTTTAACTTAAAAGAGATTTTAAGAACAAGAAAATTAAAAATAATAATTTAAATTTATTTGTAAATCTATTAATCAAAAACATTTATAAACTCTTACCACTCTCATAAGCAAGAAACTTTGGTAGGTGTTCCTGTTAAACGTTTTAGCTTGCATCAGACATTTTAGAGTTTCGAATTGCTCACCGACTTTTAAAAATTGTCTTCCTTTTTTTTACAATTAATTCTAATGAGATTCTAATGAGTTCAAATTCTAATGAGATTTGGTATCGATGAATATCAGCTTACTTTAGATTTTCTAATTAAGGTCCAACAACCAGCTTCTTTAAACTTGTATACTTAAACCGTGATCTTTGCTTTTGAAAGAGAAATGAAGTGTCTAATATAAACCAAATCGAAAATTTTAATTTGAATATTAAAATAACAGAGTATTAGTGAATCACTTATTGGAATGACTACTATTTGATTAACGAAATTTGGAACAATAATTACATGTGTGTGTTTATAAGTGTGTGTATTGTATGTGTATGAGTGATATAACATTATAGAATGTTATTTTCATTGATTGCTGTTGACAAATATATAATTTAAAAAAATAACACTATGAAAACTTCTAAATTATATTAACGAATATGTCTGCACCTTCATCTGAACTGCCTGTGTCTTATTATCTCAAACCATTTTGATACATATTCTTTCCACATCAATATATTTTTGAAATTTGTATGATATGTGCTTTATTTAATTAAAATTCAACGATCGCTTCATATTCTTCAAATCAGCAAGCATTTAATAAATGTTTTTATGGAAATTATTGTAATCACTTTGCAATATATGCAAAGTCTCATTTTCTCAAATATGAGTAAATTTATTGTTATTTCGGAATATTAAGAAAAAATGAAAAATAGGTTTCTCATTTATTATAATTTATGATTGCAAGTATCATAAAAAGGCTCGAAAATAATAATGATTCAAGAGTGCCATGAGAATATACGATAGGCCACCTTTGGGAAAAACTCAGATGCTACAATACCTAATATCAATATATATATTATGTATGACAATAATATATTCATGAATTTAATAATATCTCCAAGGTTTTCATCATTTTTAATTATTATTTAAAAAATTATCGAATATTTGAGGCCAAACATATTGCAAATACCATGTGTTTCCATTGTTTGTTTCCATTGCTTGAGAGTTTCTAATTGAATTTTGAATTATCTGAATTCATGACCTTGATATTTACTTTATTATTATACAGTCATAAATAGTTGACCTAAAATCAGTAATTGGAGCCTAATTAACGTTAAATAGGTAAGAAATTGGAATGGTCATGTTATAGCTCCAGGCTAATTTAACAATTACGGTTATATTTACTATTATTAGCGATAATCTAATGGAGTTACATAAGATCGATTACAAAGTAAATTTATTAACTGTACTTTTAATTTGCATTTTTCTAACCTCAGGTAAAAATAGTAGAACTTCATATTGACTAGTTCTTTTCAAATAATTTGGCCCCTGATATAAATAATATTTCGGCAAATTATGAGAGATACATTTACGTGAAATATATTATTCAATATATCAGCTACGTCGTAATTTAAACTTATTATTACATCGCATAATCAATGAAAGCATTCATGTCTAAATATTGTTCAAACGAAAGTTTCTCAAGGCACAGGATAATTGAAAGGTTATCTAAATATAAAAACTGAGTGTAATAATATTTACATGGTTTATCATCATTATAAAGATTTTATATGTATATTACAGTGTTATTTCTTTATATAAAGCGAGAATAGAATACAATACAATATTTTGCATATGATTTATATTTTTCGGAGTATTTTGAAACAGAAAAAGTTACCATTATTTAATTTTTTTTTTATTAATTAATAAACAGCAATCAAAATTACATAAAATTTTATAAGCTATCTGCTATGGATTATTTAAATAATATTAAATTTATTTTTTTCAATTTACTTAAAATTTTAACGACTCCTATAAATTATTTGCAAGAATCTAATTTATGAGCATATTTAATATTAAATAATTTTTATTTTTAATTATTGGTTTTGAACCTATGGGCCACCATACTGTTTCATTTACTATTTACATACATTTGTATAACTTATTACATTTCTATCTATTCAATGTTCTATATCATATTACTTTCAACTTAACATTTTTCATCCGTACTTCAACCAAAATCAATCTCCATATTATTTATTCTTTATATATTTATACTTCTATATACCTATACCTATAGGTAATACCTAGAAAAAATCGTAATTTTTTTTTTTTGAAAAATTTTGTTTTTTGATGTAAAAAATAAATACGCTCGATATATTACTAGAGCCTCCCCTCCCCCACGTGATATCACGTGATTTTTTATCAACCCCCCTTTAAAGCTCACGTGATTAGGACGCCCCCTTACGATCTTTAAAAATAATTACAAGGATTTTGAATTTTTTATAAAAATTTTGGCCACATAAATGAAAATATTATTATGTTAATATTTTTGTTTTAATTATTTACAAATCTTAAATGAAAGACAGATTTTACTGCTTTTCGATTTAAGATTAAAATTTTAGTAATAGTTTAGTAATAGATTATTAAATGAATTTTTAGCACTTTTGTACTAACTTTAATTCATTAACTTTATTTCCAATCATTCAAAATCTGATGTCTGAATTATATACATGGTTTGAATTGAAAAAATCTGGCTTGTGAGGTGTTATCAAATTTACAAATTTCCAATAAACGTTTTTTATAGATATAGTATTAATATGTGGACCTAACTTCATTGTGGTTTTTTCTCATGATTCCAAAAGCTATTGAAAATTCCTTGTTTTTTAGAAATACAATAAATACTTTTTCAGATAGGTGAATTCTGGCAGATAATTTAATTTGGGTATTGACAGTGATTTAAATATTCAATAGAAACAATAGCAAAAAGTCATATTATGTATGTATATTACCTGTAAAATATTTAGGGGCCAATTGACAGCCTCGGGCTGAAGTCATGCACCATTGCTCGGTGTATTCTTTATATCTAATTACATATTACTGACCTGAAATCTCACGCTACTCATAAATATAATAATTAGCAAGACAAACATAATTATTACCACTGAAATAAACGTGTTCGTGAAATAATTATGTTCAGAAATGCTGATAATAACCGAAAGCTAAACGAAATTGTTGCTAATTGAATGGAATGATTCGAATTTGTTAGGAATTTTTAGTTTTTGCATGTAATTTTACATTGCATTGCAAACTTCTTTATTATTTACAATTTCTCTATTTTTTATTTAAATGATACTATGTTTTTTTTTCAAATTAGACATTTTATACATTTGTTGCATTGAGCAACATTAATTGTTTTGAGTCGAAGTGCGTTTTTTCTTCGAAACGTGATGGAATGATTTGAATTTGTTAGGGGAGACTGGGTACGACTGTGGCACTTCTTTATCAGCAATATTTTGTTAATTTATCAGTTTAGCTGGGAGAAAAGTAAATTAAATATTAATTTGAGCATTTGTCTACGTGGAAATACTGAAATACTAAAATACGATGGATTAGTCATAAAATAAAATCATACAAGAAAAGGGATAAAGGACAAAACACCTAAATAGTTTATAACGAGTTTTATTGATCATTCAAGCAAAGCTTATAAATATAATATATAAACAAAGTCAAGAAGATATCTTTGTGAAATCTTTTTTTTCTTATAATTAATCATCCTTTTTCTTTCTTTCGTATTTAGTCTTAATTTAGTTAATTATCTGATTAATGTTTACCTGAAAAGGACAATAAATACATGGCACAACCGTACTCAATGCACACTTTTAAAAACAAATCATCAGTTATGACTGAGCTAAACTATCTACGCAAAAACTAATTGCTGGTAATTAACTACTAATGTTCAACTTATAGCAAAATAAGAAACAAAGTGATCAATCTGTATACAAGTAAAAGTTACTATTGAAAGAAATTGAACCAAAAAATAATTTTGACATTCTAAAAGCAAGGCAATAATGGAAAAACTTGTTCGAACAAACATACTTCATCTTCCTCGCTTTGAACCTTATCTCAAAATCGCACAAATCGTGACTACTGTACCCTGACACAAGCGTACCCAGTCTGCCCCATAATTCTTTTGTTTTTATGTATACTTTGACATTGCAATTACAATATCAAGCATCTTTAATTTTTTTTTCATTTATTTCATTTGTATGAAAATATTTATATTACTTAAATGTGAATTGCATACATTTGTTGCATTAATTAACGTTAATTGCGTTTTGAGTCGAAGTCCATTCTTCCTTCGAAACATGATTTTGAATACAACTTGTGATCTCTTTATAAGTCTTAAAGGTAATTATATTTTGCTATCGATTCCTAACCAACCAGTTTTTATCAACTTTTAAAGCAGTGTGTATTTAATGCAAAGGTATTTGATATCGATTTGTTAAATAAACTTGAGCTCTATTAGTTCGAATCGAATGCGGGTCTTGTACCAGCCGGTACAATTGAATCCGAGGTCGTTGATTCATTTATATTGAAAAAACATTATTGGAAACATGGAACGTCATGTTTAAAAATCAGTAAATAGTAATAGTAAGTGAGAAAAGCAATAGTAACAGTAATGTTATTTATTATATGTGGGATTTATATCATTTAGTTTATCCTAAGCCCTGCAGCAGAGTTAATGCACTTATCGTAATTTGAAAAAATCTATGTAACCTTTATGTTTTTTACTACATCAAACTTTCATTTGCTCTACTTTTGTTAAGGGAAAGGCGGGGCACAAAGGTCCAATTTGGTAATCCACTTTTATACTGTGAAAACCAAAATAACTACATCAGAACAAATAACACATATCTTACAAACAACTAGATAGTTGTTTCTGACACAAAACGAACTATGTTCAGTAAAATATCCAATTCATCATTGTGCTTTTGAATTATGCTTTTTTACTATTCTTCAAAATTATGTCATCTGGTTCTTTTTAACCCATAGGCGGTGTAAAATGGGACTGCCAAAGGTCAAACAGATCTTATGTCCTATTTTTAATTTTTATCGCAATAATAGCTACAGTATTCAACCAATGCAAAATATTAATTCTATGGGCATTTTTTGTACAAAGATAACACCGTATATAACTTTGATCTGGTATTTTACCAGAAATATTGATTAGCAGAGTTAGAATGAGTATTTATTTAATTTATATTTTATAAATTAGCTTTTTGAACTTAATTTTGTTATTTACTATTTTTCAATGTTTACACTCTTGCAAGGGCAAAGTTCAGTTGGTTTTTTCCTCCTCACCCACATGTTAGCTTTTATGAAGGTTATATAATAAAAAATGTCATACGTATATAATTTAAAAATAATAATACTTCTTTTAAAATAATTAAATAACGTATACTTAAAATATGTTAAGGTCTCGTACACTAGACAACAGTGCTCACAATATAAAAAAATTGTTATAGTTTATTGAATTTGATTTAAGGCAATGGCTGCAATGGCTAGTTACCATAGACATTACACTACATGGACTGCTAGTCCTCATATGTTTTTCGTTGTTATGTATACATACATATACATATGTGTATAATATATATATGTATAACATATGACATTTAATCAATCGAGAGTGTCCGCGATTATCGTCGGCAATGTTCGCTGAAACATGTGACGTCACACTCCCTTCTATATTTGAGCACTTATTTTGCGCTCGACTAGCAGTCCATGTAATAAATGGACTTTTAAATATTTTATACTTTTAAATAATGTTTTTACAAAATTCCTAACTTCACTTCTTTTTGAGATAATGGTGGTGGACATTTCTACCCGCGGATCTTTAAGCCCCGCTCTACCCTATTTATTAAGTATATTATTTCCATATTCCTGGAAGTTTCTGCAATTTGCCTTAAGGTGAAATGCCACTCATAACTACTTATTTTATACATTTAAAGCCTCAAAATGTTCTAAACTACTTAGCATTTCAGAATATTTTTTGTTTTTCTCCAAAAATTTTAATTCAAATAGCAAATGGTCACTGTTTTAAATGCGAATATGCTCGTCAATACACAAAATTCAATAACAGTTAAGTTGTAATTAGCAAAAAGATTAGTGATTAGAGAAAAACACATTATAACTTTGTCAGATCATAGATTGTCTTTTCATTCATTTACATATGTAGGTTTTGAGACAACTTTTTAGTGCCAATGAACAAGTATTTATAAACTTACAGCTACTATAATGACTAGACTGTCTATATTATTTTTTATATCATATTCAATCTATATAATATATATCCAATTTTATATTTTTCTTCTTCAATTTCTTTCAATTAGCTTTCTTCAATTTGACTTTTTCTTCAATTTTTGCTTTCATTTCGAGTTTCTAATTCTATTCAACCTTACATTTTTTTCTTCATTCTTCTTTTACTCTTAATTTTAACTCAGCTATTCGAATCCTGTAATTTCTATATTCACTTAATTTTTTTATTTAAAATCTGCTTAACAAATCCAATTCTAATCAATTTTGATTTAACTACATATATTTTTTCTTAAGTTCTAAGTAAATGACAGGATTCGATCCAAAGATCCCTGGCTATTGTATCGAACACGTTATTAAATGAGCTATGATCGCCACTTGTCAAGACTTTCCCTTGTTTAATGTTATTGCATATTATATTTTATAATTTGAATAATTGAATTTTATTTTTGTTTATTTATCTCATCCAAGGCAGAAATTTCTCGACAATAATATTTGTCTCATATATTCGTGCAGCTTTAAACGATGATATCAACTCAAATGTATGTAGCAACTTTTATAAGTATTGTAATATTATGTTGGCTAATTAAATTTATATACATATCTTTGTGATAATATAAAATTTTAATTGATATCCATAAGAATGTCCAAGTAATTTCATGTCATTGCTCAATACGCATTCGAGTAAATTTTACTGTTTACTTGGCTTGGGTATGCACGCTGTGAATCTTTTTACAAATCTGCAAAACATTAACTGAAGGAGCAAGATAGCGACTTAATGGGCTTAGGATTAATTTATTGATTCTATAACATAGATATTTGCTTATTAAGGAATTTGTTTGAAGTTTTTATAACTTCGTAGAATGATACCCGATATAATATACAGAGATTCTAAAGTATGAAAGGAATTTTTATGTCCGCCGTTTTTGTCTGTCTTTTACATTCTTTGCTATATTAAATTTACTAAAATGAAAATGAAAGATGTAAATTAAATTTATTCTATATCGTGAAAAACAGAATGAATCCAAATTTTTTTGATATATTTCGAAATAAGACTATTTTTATTTAATATTTAAACATGTCAGTATTTTTTTACTTCATTTTTCAATCGAAGCTGAAACTTTTGACTTCCCTCTCATAGTCATGATTCATTTGTATTGCTACTAGTGATTTATTTTTGAACTTCAAGTAGTGTGTGAAATAATTATTTTAAGAATATATATTAATCTGAAATAGTGCAAAATGATTTAGCGTTTTACTCTTGTATAGTTATAAGGTTGTATAAATCAAGTTACAATGGTAATTTTTTATAATCATTCTATATACATGATAAAATTGACCTTGATTTTTTCACGCAATTGGTCTCAAAATAATGTTTTTTTTTCAATTTAAATCTATCGTATATATCCGATATTTTTATAGAAGATACTTGAATAAATGACAAGATTATTATTATATAAATAAATAAAATATAATAATACTTTTTACCATAATATGTATCGATATGATCGGAATATTTAAATATTATATTTTTATTTATTAATTATTTTGTCAATCATGACTTATGAAGTCTTATAACAAAAAATTTTGAGAGGTAACTAATAAATAACTAAATAAAGTACTTATAATATGAAAAAATACCAAAAAAAATAAAAAAACTGAAGGTAAATAATAAATTTCAGTAAGAAATAAAAGTAATATTATAGATGGGTGTAATGATAGTGCAATATTAATAATAAACTAATCAAAATAAATAAATTTCGTAAAGATAAAAAATATGCAAATATAATAGGTGAGCCAATAGCAAACATTTCAATATTTAAAAAACTAATGGTATAGTTTGGATAGTAGTGCTCTTCGAAGAAAAAGAATTTCAGAAAAAATTCTAAATATAATTTTAATGAAAATTATTCGTTTGTTTTTCACTTTTTTCTAAAACATAAAAGGCAATGTTTGAAAATTCAGAATAAGACTATTTTCTTTCGTTGTTGTTTGATTTGGTTGTGAGCACTCTTGTTTATTTTACGAGACCTTAATAAAATTTTTAAGTATACGTTATTTAATTGTTTTATGAGATGTATTGTTAATTTTAAGTTATTTTCAAAAGTTTTTTCCCCCAAAGCTTCTATAAAAGCTTAAACATGGATGGGGTAAAAAAGACCAACGGAAACTTTACCCTGACAAAGGTGTAAACAATAAAAAATCGCAAATAAAAAAGTAAATTAAGTTAAAGAAAAAGGAATTTTACAAGAAATAAATTAGATAAATAGTTATTCCAACTCTGCTGATGAATATTTCTAACGAAATACCAGAACACTGTTATATACAGTGTTATATCTGTAAAAAGTGCAAGAAATTTATTGGTTAAATAATGTAGCAACTACTTCGTAAAATTTCTTTAAAATTAATATTAAGACATCGGACCTGTTTGTCACATTTTACCCCGCTTATGGGGTAAAAAGGACCGGTTATAAATTTTTGAAAAAACAGCAAAAAACATCTACAATGATGAATTGCCTAGAAGTACAAATATGTATTAGTTGAGAGTTTTACTGAACATAGTCAGACAGTTGTTTGATATGTGTTATATGTTATGATATAATTGGTTTGGTTTTCACAATATAATTGCTCAAATTCAAAATGGACCTTTGACCTACCCTACTCTATATATTTATTCGAAACCGAATTATAAAAACTTGGTAATGTAAATTATTAATTCCAATGCAAATATAAGTGTGGCATAACATTAATATTAATAATGTCATTTTGCTCAGGTAGTGTATTTTTATTTTAACTTAGAAACTACTTATAATTTATCATTCATCATTTTAATCTGACATGATCGTATATTCTCGGCGTGAAAATAACAACTAATAAGAGAGAGCTTGAGCTTGAGCTTTTTTTTTTATTAAGGATCGAATAATAGCTGAAGTTATTAATGCTTCTAATATAACTATTTAGATGACTAGTAGATATTGTAGATAAATGTAAATTTATATCTGCATAAATTATCCTTATTTGTTAAAAATGAATGATTTTTAAATGTTCGTAGTTGTTGATGTTCCAATAAAATGAACCTTACCTTTTTACATGTTTATTTTTTCTACAAATATCGCTTCAAATTGGTTGAAATTGATTTTCTAATTTCTAATTTTCGTATCGTTTTAAAAGAACGCTTTTTTTTCCAGTGTTCAATTATATCTAGCTATTAAATTATATTCTACTTACATCAGATCTACATCTATAAGTTTTCCTTGTTTATTTTCTAATATGAATCACAAATATTTTACGGCGTTGACGCTAAACATATTACAGCAACTCGAGTAACTGTTAAATTAACGAGAAGAATATAAAATATAAAAAAAACTTGCGCCGTCATGCCAGACCATAATATGTAATTCTGTTGTTAAAGATATAAAATGAACGTTACACAGAAGAGCATCAACTGTATCCTATATTATTAAAACATAATTGTATGATACATGAAATCATAAAACATTACGTATTATTTGGGACAAAGATCTTACGCATGTAAAGTGAATACTCAAAAATATAATAGTTTGTTTCACAATTGGAAGCTTTGGAATTAGTAGATATAGTTATAGATAAAGTGCATTTTGTCCGATTACTTCGGAAAAGGCAATCTTTTTTTTTTTAATTTATAGCAATCTTTTTTTTTAAATGTAGGGCGGGGCACAAACGTCCAATTTGATTTTGAGCCATACTATTTTGAAAACCAAACCAATGATATCACAAAGAATAACACACATCAAACAAACAACTATTTGACTATATTCAGTAAAACTTCCAGCTAATTCAATATTGTAGAAATGTGTTCTTTGGCTGTTTTTCCAAAATTTGTCACCTGTTTTTTTTTACCTCATGAGCGGAGTAAAATGGGATGGTTAGAGGGCAAACAGATTCAATGTCTTCTTTTAATTTCAAACAGATTTTGCAAAATAATAGCTACATTATTCAACCAATGCAAAGTATAAATTTCATTGGTACATTTTTTACAGAAATAACACTATATATAACCTTGATCTGGTAATTTGTCAGAAATATTCACCAGCAAAGTTGGAATAAGTATTTATTTAACTTTTATCTTTTAAAATTGCTTTTTTTAACTCAATGTACTTTAATTGCTATTTTTGATTCTTTACACCACTGGTAGTTTAAAGGTTTAGTTGGTTCTTTTTAACCCACCCACGTGTTCATAGAGGTTATATAAAAAAAACTATTGAATCTAGCTTAAAATTAACAATTCATCTTATAAAACAACTAACTAACATATACTTAAAATTTTATAGAGACTTCGTAAACTAAACAACAGTGCTCACGACCAAAAAAATTACTTGAATGAAATTACTTTTGTCATGGATTTTCAAATATTGTCTTTTATCTCCTGAAAGCAACGTAGCAAGATTGGGGCTGGTTGTACATCTGTTTCCATCTACTTTCAAATATTGTTGATAAAAAATTATTTACTTTACTTGTTTTTGAGATATCGGTGGTAGATTTTTTTATTCGCGGACCTTTAAGCCCCTACTTCAAATCATAAAATATTTTATTAGGTATTTTTTTTAGGAAAAATATAATTCTAAAGTTAATAGCAATGTATTTTAAAAGCTCATAGCAGAATCTTTAAAAACTTCTAGCCAATCGCATATAGAGATTTAAATTTATTTAAACTAATATAATTTAACATAATTATGAAGATGACCGATTAAGTATGCAAAGTACAAATATTACATTTATATTATATAAAAGCTTTATGTAAACGTACACGCGTGGAATAAAACAATAATTTTAAAAATATAAATGTTGCTGTTATAACAAGTTGGCATGATACTTTCTTTTACTCTACAAACACCAACACCAAATACATTTGCTTGTATCATTATTTTTTATGTTTCAAATGAAACCATTTTGAGTATTTACATGAATAGTTTTAAAAATATTCTTAAATTTTAATATATACTTGATTTTGATAAATACTAAATTATTAATGTATATTTTTTATTTGCAGGAATCCAAGACAGTGGCTTTTCAACTGACGCAGCGTCAACGTCCAGTAAAGAATCTAGCAGCACGACCCCATCCGCCACACACAGCACTGGAGTCGTGCACGGACCAGGACCTGGACAAGGTGCCAATGTTGCCCTCGACGAACTATGGTCGCTTTTAGACGTTATTCATAGAAAAGGTAGGCGATTAATTTTAAAGATACATTTATAATTTTAAGGATTTTGAACATACATTTATAGTTTGAAAAGAATATCCGTTAGCCAAACATCAATCTTACGCGTTTCTGTCTAGAACTTTCAAGAGTGTATATGAGAAGGAAGGTTTATGCTTTTTTCAATATAACAATATTATTTCTTTTCGTTTTCTGATATTAATTGAAATATAAATATGTATTTATGATCATTTAGTTTAAAGGAACTAGATATAAATGGATTTTTCCTTAAGACAAGTTGCATAAACTCCCCGTTTATAAAATCTATACAATCAATATGAAATCAGACTCAGCATTTTCTAAAACTGTGACGATAGAATTTTGAAATTTCGACACTCTCTAATATTCCAAACATTAGTGATCTTTTATAATTAAACAAGTTTCCGTAAGTCTGTACTGTTTCAGAATTTCGTAGGGACTATGAACCTTATCATTATATAAATTTTCGTGAAAATCGTCAAATTTTTTTATTCAACTATCTATTACAAAGAAACAGTTCGGCTGATATTTACCAAGAAACTAATCAACACGATTCCAAACTGATGTCTTTCGAACAGTTTCGGAATTTTTATCGGTTCAGGATTTTGGGCCAATACATGTGCAATAAATTTTGATTTTTTTTAACTAATTCTAAAGAAACGGCTCGGCCAATCGTCACGCATAATTAATCAACACGAATCCTTACAGAGTTACATCAAACGGCTTACAAAATGTTTATATTGGTGCAATCATTTTTGAGGAAATATCAACGAAAAGTTAAATGTTGACTCATAATATTTTTTCAATTTTGGTGTAAAAAAATCTAAAAAAGACTACTGCAAGAAAACATAAAATTGGCAAGTCAGATTTTCTCACGTAAATATAACCTTCTCTTTTAGAAAGTTAACAATAAATAAATAATATAATAACTAAATATCTTTATCAATTGTAAGGGCATTACAAAATCAAATGGTTTTTATTTGCCTTTTTATGAAATAAATAATTGACATTTTCATATCTATGAATTTTATAAATAACTTTATATAACTGAACTTTTTCAATAATTCGATAATTTATTATAACATTACTTGAAATAAGTAAATATATTTTTTCTGTAAGTTTGCTAACTAATGAAGGTATATTTATTAACAGCTAGGTATCAATAACGTCTTTCTTAACACGTTAATCGCCACGATAATATCTCCAAAATTTTCACATGGGCCAAGGCGACTTTATTAGATAATTTATTAGCTTTATAACTTTATTAAAATCAAGGAACTTAATTAATGCATCAAAGAAAAAAAAATGACAAAACTCCTGGAAAAACACTATTTTTGACGTCACACATATATGATAGATATGGCTCTCTATTAACGGTTATTTTGATGTAAATTTAACTACAATTTAATAAATTTTACAATTCTATATGAATTTTTGCGACAATATCGATTTTTATTTTGACCAACCTTGCTGATGCGATGTATTGAAACTTCCTGTTCTGCCTAATGTTCTTAATTTGCGGTTCGGTTTAACCAGAGCTAAATATTCAAAAATCGTAATAAGAAAGGAATTTAAATTACTATTTTGTAATCAATCCGAGCAATGAAAATTTCTTGTCCTTGGATCAAAACACGAGTAAAACTATGTTACTCCCTCTGCTTTATATGTCACGCTCGGCTAAATATCAGCTTTTGAATTGTAACGCTCGTTCATTCCACATTCGGAAGTCGTAACAGGTGTGAAAAATAAAAATCATTCTTTTTTTCTGTGTTTAGTGATAAAGATTCAATAAAAATTAATGTCCGGACCAAATTTACATGTATGGGATCGTCGTGCACGGTACGTGATTTTAATCAACTCAAATCTTCGAGTCGGATTAAATGCTAGCCTAATTATTTTTACCACTTCTAAATATTTGCATAGTACTATTTACTTATGATATGATTTTATATAAAAAAGTGTTAAAGTTTATAAGTGCACATCAATTTGTTTTGACAAAATATTAGAAATAATTTTTGAAGTATCACTGTATCAGTTTCAGTGGATAGTAGACCTCAGGTTGGACTATGAAATTGAATCATTTAATACTTATTGAAATAGGCTTATATGAAGATGTGATGTGAAGTAAGATTATATAATAGCAACAAATATATATTATTTGCTATATTTTTAAGATTTACCAAAATCACCAGAAATTGATTCATTATATAACAGATACTACTTTTTGCTACTTTTTAAAATGTGTAACACAAAACTTAGACTAAATATTATGTGGTATTGGAAATATTATATTACATGGTATGTTCATTATTATTATGGAGATCTTTATATTCTATTGTAATTCTAAACTGTGAATTTGAAAATCTATACACTGTTTATTGTAATCTATTTAAATAGAAACTAGTCGATAACCAATGCAATCGTATAAGAAGAAATCATACAAAGACCTTTAGATTTAACAAACATGAACATATAGAACGCATATAAAATTTAGTTCAATTATTAACTTCGTTCCGGAGTTTGTTGTTAAGCACAATGAATAGTGCGACCGTTGGGAGAAAAATTACTAAAAGTTGTGTACAATGTTAGAATTCGTGTGATGATATTTTTGCTTGGTAATATTTAATAATTTAATTGTTGCTAGAAATATTATTTTAAACCGGAATAAACCAGTAACTATCTTGAAAAAAAGATTAAGCCCTAACAAGAAGTGGGATGCACACATTAATTTGCCGAAATTCATGACTAGTTTATCGAATTTTGGCATTTAGGTGTAGGTGTAAATCTCATGATAAATGTTTAAAATAGGTTAACGAAATAATAAATAATATTTTGAAACAAATTACCAATTTTAGCAGTGGTTGCGTTTTCTAATTCATTGTAAAACATTCGTTATTTAGTTGATAACTAATTCTGCCGTAAAATAAATAGACCAATATTATGGCAAGGCTATGTTATGTAGCAGTTTTCATATAAAGTGGTACTAAAAACTGTCAAAATCTTATGTGGTTTGCCGTGCAGTTAGGCATTTTAGATAGATGATCTAACCTAGAAAAGGCACAAACATTAAAGAATCTTATCTGCTTCTTTCTGATGTGTTATAATGTGTTTTGACAGTTTCTAGTATCATTTTATATAAAAAACGCAGTGTAACACAGCTTTGCCATAATATTGGTAAATTTTACGGCAGATTGGCCCATAAGTTTATGCAAGGATAAATTATGATGGGTATCAATTGATAGACAAATTTTTTGGCAAACACCATACAAAATATTTCAAACTATTATATTACTAGGTATGATAAATAAGTGTATTTAAGAATCTCATTCAACTTTTACATTTTATATTAATAACTACTCTGGTTTGCGGATTATAATCAATTTTATTATTAATTCCAATATATATTGTTTGTTTGGGCTCCTGTATTTTGAGGGTTACCATTAATTTCAAGCGCTTGGTTTTCTACTGCGATCGTCCAGCCATGACGATTTGTAATTCTGTAATGGTCGGACACAGTTTCACAATTTTTTATGCGTATGTATTTCTAGGTATGTCTAATATTGCAAATACAATCTAGAAACCTCGAATGCAGAGTGTAGATTTTTTGTTTCCTTTCATTATCATTTGCAATTAACATTATTTCTTATAATTTATATCATGCTCTTGACAATATCTAGTATTATAAGCCATCAGAAGATGAGATGATAATTGATTGTAAATTAAATTATATTTATTCCTAGTAATTGTTACTGTAACACTCTACGTTGTTTTCCAAGTTCAGTTTTAAATTTTTGAATTCTGATATTTTTTTATCTCCAGGTTTAAGAAAACATTTATTTAAATACCATTTTGGCAGTGAGTTTTTATAGTTCATTATTCCTATTTATTGTTGCACATAATTTATTTATATTTAATATTATTTTCCCCTCAGGCACACGTCTACGGGACGAAGCCCAGCAATTGCAGCAGCAGCAGGCGTCTTCCTGGACGCCAGGTGACCAGCTTCCTATACAGGCGAACAACGAACAGAATGGCCTCCATTTACTAAATGGCGGCGCTGAAGCATCTCGTCTTCGTATCGCATTGGACGAAGCTCTGAGACAAAGGGACGCACTTGATCAAGAATTACGCAAATTAAGACTATCTTCCAATGAAGATCAATATGAAAAAGACAGACAAGAAGATGAGAAGAAACTGGAAGAAGAGATTTCGTCCAGAATTTTAGATGACGCTTTAGGGCCATTGCAACTTCCACTGAAGGTTGAACCACCTGATAGGAACTGGGTTAAGGCTGTGTTGTTGGAAAATAGTGCACTGAGCTTGAAAAGACATTTATTGAATGCTTTAGCGAATAATAAGGTAAGAAGAAATATCATCTCATCAGAATCATACTATCGTAAGCTTTTCTAGATTTATGTCGAAGGGGCAGCTATAATTGAATAGCGCCCTATTTTTTTTTAATTGACTGTATCAGATTTTTTAAGAGTAGCTATAATTAAAATCACGTCATTGAAATGAATTAAATTTGGCATATGAAACCAATTTTTTGACACCATTATACATTTCTTTCCTGTAATATTTTAAAATACTTCGGAATTGGATTCGATGGATTTAACGTTTATTTAGCTGCTTAATGAATTTAATTTCGTTTTGAAACAAATAATGACTGACCTCAATGCAAAGATTACTTCAATTTTTCAATTGACTACTTGATTGAAATTGTTCGTATCTTCAATGAGCAATTATTTTATGCAAGAATAAAATCTATATAACATCATTTGATGTTGTCGTTATTACTCAATGTATTACAATATTTTTGCTGGGTGGTGAAATAATCTAATATTAACTGTGTACAATTTAAATTGAAAATGTTGTCTTGAACTATAAATACAAAATGCAGAATTATTTATTAAGAGGTTATTCTTTCTTTCATTGTCTACCATAGTTTTAGTAATTTAAATTATATAAAAATAACAGTATTCTATTAAAAATAATCTTACAGATTTTGTATTGTAATATCTATACATTATCATTTTTGAAGCATTTTATATTAATTTCATAGAATGAATAATACAAATGTTGTTTTTTATTATAGACATTACTGCACCGCTTGGAAATCTCAGACAGAGCAAGACGAGTGCTTGAAGATACTATTGCTAAGTACAGAGAAGAGGTTGATGATGTACATTTTCAGGTAAGTCATACAATAATTTCCTATTAATTCATACTACTTTAGATATGTCATAATAAATAAATGTGAATCAGTAATATTATGTGCATGAGTAAGCATAGATAAACTATGTGCTTACTAAGTGTATGTTAATGAAATAATAATCTGTGAAACCAAGGTAAAAGGTAGAACATTTCTTTGAAGTGTGAAGTGCCGAACCACGTTTTTCTCAGTTATAGGAATCATTTTTTATTCTGATATGCATTTGAATCACAATTAAGAAATATACAAAATTTATTTGCGTTCTGACTTGATACTTATGCAGTATTGATCCAAACTTAATTAAAAGTGATTAAAATTGTGTGTGAGTCTAGATCCTTAATAAGCATTAAGACTAGGCCTTTAACAACCACTTTTTGTAGGTCTGTAATAATTCACGATTGTCCGTTAAGAGTCTAAATCTAATAATAAGACCGTGAACTTAATAACTACTTTTCGCATATCTGTATTATTGCAGGATGCTCGTTAAGGCCATGAACTTTATCATCATACATACAAAGTTCCATGAAAATCGTCAAATTTTCAAAATCAGTTTAGGATTTTGGACAAATACGTGGATAATAAATTTTGGGATTTTCTACTATTGCTAAAGAAACGACCCATCGTCTTCATAACTAATCAATGCGAGTGCTTATAAAGTTTCATCCAATGGCTTTTAAATCTTAGGGAAACAGTGACGAAAATTTTTATATTGGAAATTAGCAATATACGGCTACAGGATTCTGTTTTATTATTTAGTGTCTTTAATAATAAATTCTTTTAACTGCTTATACTCACAATCAGTGTTAGTAACTTTATTTATAATTAAACCGCTCTTCGTGGACATATAATATTTTAAACTGTTTGGCTTGACTTTCAACCTTATCGCCATGCAAAGTTTTATCAAAATCCCAGAAGAGTATACCTAAGGTTCTCCTTGTCAGTATCAGTAATTAGAATTTCTTTTAAGTATTGATTGTTTTTAGTATTATTAATTAATATTTTTGTAAACATTATTGTGAATTTTAGCTGGAGGAAAAGAATATCGAACTTGAAGGAACGCGCGCACGGATTCGCATTTTAGAGAACAAAACTATAAACCGCTACAGTAGTTCTACCAACGTAGTCTTGCATGGAAAGGATATCACACACAACGATGGATTCAAGCCTATTTCAAATTCCAATCAAGGGCAGTTGATTGTAGTCAAGACACCAGCATCACCATACAGCAGTAGCACCGAATCGGCTCACGACGTGGATACAAATCACAACGGTTTCAATTCTACAAGTCCTAAACATAGGCCAAGTAGAATACCTCTACCTGGTCATTCCAGGACTGCTTCAACGACTCCGTCCAAGCTGAATGTTTCTCCAAATAGATCACTTAGCAGAGACTCCTGTAGAAGTGCCTCCAGCATTCCAATAGCCAAAACACCTCATACCACTATGAGGAACTTGAGCTCTCCAGTGCCTAGATTGAAAAGAGATTCCTTGACGGGGAGAATAAGGAATCATGATTCTTTATCTAGAGTGCGAGAAAAAAACTTAATTTCTAGCAACAAGAATGTTTCGACTTTGCACAAGAATGCAGGTTCCAATACGCATTTGGTTAGCGACAAGGTTAGGCAGCAGAAGATGCCCTTTTGGTCAAACTGGTTTAAAATGTTGGATAGCGGTGGGCAATGAGAATTTTTGAAGGGTGGTAAAAAATCTTGCCTTTTACATAATAGACTTGATAGAATTATTATTGTATTATTTATTTCTATTAATATTTGATATCTATATTTAGATCAATGAATGCTACATATATTTTCGGAGCGGTTTTTATCTAACTAATAATATTATTAAGAGGAACTATTGTAATTTTGCAAAAGTTTCCCAATAAATAAAAAAACAAAAGTATTGCAAACAAAAAATCAGTTTCAATAGCGTTATTAATCATAATTATTTGAAACATCAAGTTTTAATACTGCAAACAAACCATTATTTTATTTCATTTATCTGAGGATAAATTTGTTTGAAGATTTAAAAGACTGTTGGTTTGTTCATATGCATTTAATTATTTGGTACAGAAATATATTTTTTTCATCAATTTATCGAATGGTTAAAATTGAATAATGATTAAAAATGAGCAGCTCCTACTAAACTTATGATTAATTAATGTAGTTTCAAAAGACACAAACTATTGTTTGATAATTTGCATTCAAAATGTTTTCCTATAATCAAAAATTCATATATCTAAAGTATTGTAGAACTAGCAACAAAATGTTGAATTTGCTAAATAGACTAGTGATTTTTATAGATATTTTTAATGATCATCTGATCTAATAATACTTTAAATACGAATACTTAATTTGAAAAGCTGATTCTGGCCAACCGACTGTTTTGTAAATATGAATTTATTTAAAATATTAACCTATTAATCAATAACAGGTAATTATTTTAAGTGTGATGGACTAATGTATTTAATTTTACATTAAATATATATAGATTTGGGCACATAATTTCAAACTTGGTTTGATCTGTAAATTGTATGTCAGTATGTGATTATGAAAATATAATGTAGGGAGATTATTTGATGAATATCAATTAAATGCATGTTTAACTTATGGATCTGAATTTAAAAAATATATATTTATATTTAAAGACATATTTTTAATATAACAAGAAAAATATCATTCGCTTTATTTGATATTTTGTATTTCTGTAAATATATTTTAATTAAAATTTTATTGTAGATTATTAAATACTGGTTTACTATTATGAGTCAATATATTTATAATATAAAGTAAAATAATCTTTTAGATGATTATTTATTTTTATTTATTCAATAATAGAAGATTATCTTAGAGGTAATCTTACTTATGTATCAACCGCATATAAAGAATTTTTGGCTCTTCAGTAAAATAAAAAGAATCAATTCAGAATAAAAAAATGTATTTGTTGTTGAAAAATTTGCAGTTAGAAGTTGAAAAAGACCAAAACATCTTTGTATGTGTTGACCTTATATAAACATACATATAAAATTATTAGAACTGGGCAGGACCATTATAGCAATTATTATGCAAATTGTAAATTAATTATCTTGCAATTCAAACAATTAACATATTTGACATACATAAGTTTCATATCAGGTTAGCGATTATTCTTTGACTTAAATCTTCTTAATAGTCCCAAAAAGTTTTAGCTTTTTTTACTTCTTAATAAAGAAGTATTGTGATAATGCAAAACTTTTAATAGATCTTGTGCTGAAAAAAGTCACATCTAGTATACCTAAACATAGGATAAGTATGAAGAAATGTGGTATATAATATAAATAAAAAAATTCCATTGATAAGTGTATTACTATATGTTTTTACAATATAGTATATATTAGAAATGTAATGGATGAGATTGCCTATCTTTTATACTCTAACGTAATTAAAAGTATAAATAGACTATCATTTAATGTACTGATATTTAGTCAAATGGAAAATTTTTGTGAAAAGTTTTATCTATTACATCTCTAATATATGAGTAAGCATAATAAAATATTGGATTTATGTAAATAAGTATTATGAAAGTCTGTCAGAACTAGTTTACATATATTATCTATTTCGAATATAATGATTGCAATTGTATAGTAATTTTATAGTTATTTTTAGTACAATAGGTAATTAAATTTACAAACTATTATTTGCACATGAACACAATGCTCAATGATATATTCTGATATTGTGTCCTGACATATATTAAATATAAGTTCTCAATATGACTTAACATTGTGTTTTAATAACAAGTTCCATGCTTTTCTTCACATATTTCCGACTGCTTCTCAAATTCTTCCAGAGACGGTAAATATTCATATAGTGCATTTATTGCGTATGTATTTTTCTGATTCTGGTAATATTTTCTTTTCTCGTGTCGAACTTTTAAGGCATCTTGCATTTTCCATATGAACGGTGCACATTTGCAAATTAAAAGTTTAACACAGCTGTAATAATGGACATAAGATAAATGAATTAGTATGATTCGAAACTAAAACTAAATAGAAAACTCATATAGGTGTTGAATAGAGGTCTTATATTACAAATTAGTTATCATGTTAGTTTCATGATTGAGTTAGATATCATCTATATGTGTCAAAGTATAAGTGCTGAATCAAAATTCAGAGTTTCTATTTATGAAAATCATACCCTATGTCTTCGTGAGCTGATCTTCCGGTTGCAATTTCTATTATAGTGTCAGGTAAACTTTTATCAGTTGCTATGCTCAACAATTTGGCTGCTCCTTTAGGTGGAGACTCAATGATCCAGTCGAGTGGAAGGTTTTGAGTTTTTCCTTTATTATTGTAATTGTTTGGTGACTGCAGTAATTCTTTTGGAAGAAGTGAAGAACTTAACTTAAAAATAAAAGAATTGTTAAAACTATAATAATATGATAGTTTTGAATCTGCAAAACCATGAAAATTAAAAATGTTGAAATTTATGAAAATTTTCAAATATATATTATAGTTTCTGTTATTTTATTAAAAATGCTTGAGTTGGAAATACTTTTGAATATTTTGATGAAGTTAAATTTAAAGAGTATTTTGTTATAATAATTAGAAATATGAGACAAAATATTTATATATAAATTTTATGGAAATATTTATATATAATTTTTTTAAATATGGTTGATTATAATTTACTATATTATTTTACTGAACATTTTGAAATACTCGATTATTATATTATAATTTATTAATTCTTATTTCAAATTTTGCGCCATTAATTTGAATGCCAAAATCAGCGCCCTCACGTCTGAGTGGAGAAACCTTTAAGTATTCCTTCTGAATATATTCCCGAAAGGGCAAAGTATTATTGTTTCATCTGGCAATACGATTAAAATTCAGTACTCTTTTTCAAACGTCAGATTCACTGTGATTGTTTTTATTGCTTAACGTGCTTAATCCATGACTTAATTATATATATCTTATTAAATCAATCTGATATTTCGATTATTATTCATATTTAGGTAATATATGATTTTTTCAATAATGATGCGGACCAATGCTCTGAACAAATTATTGAAGACTTTTCCAAGTTGTGCAAAAAGACCACTGTGCACAAATGCTGTAAACGTGAATGACATAGAAATTAATTACACCAGAAAAAGAAAAATGAAAGCATGGCATATTCATTCTTATGGATCGTTAGATGAAGTTAAACTTTCAGAAAAGTATAGGACTCCCTTCATTTCACATTCTAAAGATGTTTTGGTTAAAGTCCATGCTGCTTCAGTCAATCCTATCGATGTGGCTATGTTAGGCAGGTATTAAATCCATTTATTTCATTCTATCATGTAGGTCCTACCTACTTTTACTCTCTTGACTATCAGACAATTTTGTTATTAACTATTTAATAGGCGGATATGGGTCTACACTTCTTAATGTAATGCGTTGCAGTGAAATTGAATTCCCTCTATGCTTAGGCAGAGACTTCTGTGGTACAATTGTAGATGTTGGTCAAGAAGTCAATCGTAAAATTTGTCCTGGACAAAATGTTTGGGGTGTAGTACCAGTACAATTACAAGGATGTCATGCAGAATATGTTCTAGTTCCAGATAATTGTGTCAGTTTATATTTTAATTTTATATCTCATTTTTCAATTCAGACATTCTATTTTAAAATGAGATTAATCCAATTTCTTTTTTAGATTGCTTTGAAGCCTGATTTTCTTAGTGATGTTGAGGCTGCAAGTATACCCTATGCCGGCCTAACTGCTTGGAATGCTTTATTTAGTATTTGTTCAACTTTAACACCAGGTCATGGACCACGAGGGAAAAAGGTAATTATGAAAAGTTTTTTAGTAGAAGATACATCTGCAAAATTATTTTTATGTACACCTATTATTATATCTTCATAAGATGCATTTTTAGATGAAAATGACCCTCTAATATATTATATTTTAATGTCATAATTTAAATAAATATACAGAAGTATCTTTAAATTCAATTTAAGTTGTTTTCTATGCGCTATTTTTTTATCCCTATATTTCAATTCTTATTTAATACTACCATTAACTCTCTGATCCTATTAAGGGTAATATAAAATATTATATGAATTTAAAAAAAAAACTGTTTCTCTTTCCAAGTTTTGCCAATTCTGTTTTGTAATCCACTAAAATATGCATTTTTATAAGATTAAAATAATTCTTATTTGAATAGTAAAATATAAAATTTAAAATAAATTTCTTTTCAGGTTTTAGTGTTAGGGGCAGCAGGTGGTGTTGGGTCATTAGCAGTTCAAATGTTAGCAGCGGAAAAAGTCAATGTAATTATTACTGACAATTATTTCAAACAGGATAAAATATAAAATTGATATTTTCAGGTAATAGCTGTTTGCAGTAGTGATGCAATGGAATATGTTTCTAAATTAGGTGTTTCAGATGTTTTAGATTATACGGCAACAGATTTTAGTCAGAGTATTTTTGATAAAGGACCGTATGTATTAATTGTTATGTTGCACTATACATATCGCTACAATTGATTATATGTATATTTTTCTTCTAGATTTGATATTATTTTTGATTGTGCTGGTTTGGGTCCTCAAGGAGCGGGAAAATACCCTTGGAAATATTTGGTAATTGTTTTTAATACTTTTATCATATTTCACATAGTTTTTATATATTTATAATATGATGTTGTTTTTTAGTCTTATATAACTTTATCTTCACCTATGCTAAGAAATACAGATGAATTAGGAATGCTGGCTGGAATGGTAAAAAATATATCCAACTTATTGGAACCAAATATTAAATCATATTCTTCGGGACAAGGTGTGATACATTGGGCTTTTTTCAGGCCAAGTCTAGAAGGATTGATATATCTTAGGGAATTAGTATGCTCTGAAAAGGTTAGTTGAAATTAAATGTTTTTTAAAGGTTTTTTAATTGCATTTTAATGTAAAAGTAATCATTCAACTGCTTTTTATCAGCATGTTATCAGCATGAAAATTGGTTTTGAAAATGGGGACAAATTGTCTCATTATTATTTACTGCTTTACTTTATCACCATTTTTTTGTAATTATTTAATTCATTATTTAAATTTTTTTAATCATTTCAGTTGAAGCCTTATGTGAATGAAGTATTTCCTTTTGATAATATTCCTGAGGCCTATAAAAAAGTTTTGGGAGGACATATGAGAGGTAAAGTTATTGTAGAAATGCCTTAACTAAATTATAGTTAATTAAAATAACTATTTGTTACAAAATTATTTAATTTATATTCCTTTATATAGTGTATAATATTTATAACTTTATTAATATTGTATTATAATTGAAATGAATCATTATTTACTAACTTGTATTTCTTTAATAATTAAATAATTTTGTTAAAATATGTTATGGGTGATATATCTTTCAAGTAGAATTTTGATTTTGTACTGTTAAGTACATAATAGGTAAACAGGCTTTAAAAAGTGCCATTCTCCAGCAAATTTGTAATCACAAATATTTTGCGAAATATTTACTAAAATTTCTTATTTAAAATTGCATTAACTCAGATATAATAAAAACCCATACTTAATTATTTTCCCAAAGGAGAAGTTGGTTTTCTTGAAATAATTTGATATGCTAATTTTGATTACTCGACATTTCAAGTCATTCTGAATTGAATGAGATCAAATTTGGAAAAAGTATGTATGCGTGCGTCGATTTTGGACCTTTCGTCGATATTTACTCAAAACCGCCGGCTGGACAAATTTCAAAAGTTTAAAAGCCATTCAATGTTATTCTTTAAGTACTGGCGTTTATCAGTTTTGTGCGACGATCGGCCCAGACGTTTCTTTGTAATTAGCAGAAAAGTGTGAAATAACTTATCCACGGTTTAGCCCACAATATTTTATCAATTCCGGACCATTTCTTTGTAATTAAATGTTGATTTTTTTTTTGACGATTTTGATGAAACTTTGTAACAGTAATGCAATTTTTAATCAATTTCAGGCTGTTTTTTTTCATAATTAAATTTCAAATTAATTAATATTTTTTACTGATGATGTTGATGAAACTATAGATTTTGTAGTTTGAAATAACATATTAAAATATTATAGGCCTACGATAAGCGGTCAAATTAATCAAAGTTTAGAATTTCGCGCAGCGATTAAGCGATTCTAATCAGAATCTATGCCGAACATCTATATACGTCTTGTGTTCAGTAGCTACTGATTGCTCATATCTTAAAAAAATACATTTTTAGAACGCGAAATGAAAGAATGTGTTAAACAATTTAATTTATTTTTATTTGTACAATTACAATTATTATAAGTATGTTTCATTGACTTTATTTGGAACTCGAATTGTTTAATTTTTAGTGCAAGCGAAAATGTTATTATCAAAATAAACAGCTGAACATTTTACTTAAGTACCTGAATCAATTCTTATTGATTCCCAAAATCAAAAATTTAATCTTGAACCTTGAATGAACCATATTATGGGCTATGCGGTCAAGTGGGATAAATACAGACACAATGGTAACATCATACAATGTTTCAACTGCCAATCCTTTGGACACAATGCATCCTATTGTAATTTTAAATTCAGATGCATCGAATGTACTCAAGAACATGGACCGAAGGAATGTGCAAAAAAAAGGAAGATCTTCCACTGTACGTTAATTGTTCAGAAATCTAGAAATAAAGCAAAAACTAGAAGAATTGTTATCAAATATTAGATTGAGACACCAGTACATCCCTGCTCCAGCACCGAAATCTTTGACAAGGCAGTTCAATGCTGTACTATCAAATTCAAGACAATTTCCACTATTATTATTATTAAGTTGGTTGTTTATAAACCTATTTGTTTACAAAACACACACACACACACACATATATAATATATATATATATATATATATATATATATATATATATATATACATATACATATACATAAGGCAATTTGCCTTAAGGCAAAATGCATTTACAACCAGTTAACATAGCTAGAAGTTAACATAACTAGAAGAAATTATTAACAAGGACAGGAAATTTTATTCGGAATGGCTCATTGAAAATACATTAACGATTCATATTGAAAAAACTAAGTATATACATTTTAAACAAAAAAATGTAAGGAAAGAACTAAAATAAACATTAAAATAAATAATACAGATATAGAAGTAGTGGAATATATAAAATACTTGGGCCTTATAATACACGAAAAGCTAACATGGACAAAACATATAAATGAAATTAAAAAGAAGATAGCGGCATTAACAGGAGCTTTGAAAAGATCAATTTTTTGGGAAACAAATTAAGATTCTGATTTTGAAAGCGCATATAATTTTCATAATTTTATATAGAATAAATTCTTGGAGTCAAACAACTAAAGCTAACTTAAATGATTTACAGTGAATAGTAAACAAAGCCATAAAAATATTATATAATTTTTCATATTTAACACCCACCAAATACTGACAAACAGAAACCAATAATCATTCACTAAACAACATAAATAAAATAGAGAAATGCAAACTAATGCACAAAATTAAATATAACAGAATTAAAACACGTACAACAATAGACACAAATCAAGATATACACGAGCACTACACCAGACAACACGAAAATTTTCACATTGAACATAATAGAAAGAAGAAATTAAGAGGAAATGTGATATGGAGCGCAAGTAAAATATATAATGAACTGCCAATCGATATAAGAATACCAGTGACGACAATAATTTCAAAAGGAAAATAAAGAAATTGAATATTGAATAGATATTAAAAGATATTTTAATTATTCTAAATATTATATTATTGTATAATGAAATTGACAAATTATATATAAATATGAAATTTGTTTTCATAATCTCTCATACCAGTCAACTCCTGTCTGACTGAGATATGAAAATAATAAATAAAAAAACATAACCATAATGCATATCACAGATAAAAGAAGAGTATAATGAGAGTATATATGATGCTTTTATATATTATGCTGTAATATATATTTTTTTATATTCATATTATGATTACTATGATTGATGCTATGATGATTATGAGAATTTAAATTCCGAAACGTTGGTTTGGAAATTGGCCTAAACTTAATTCTCTAAATAAATTTCCTCACTCCGAATCACATCGGTAGTCACAGGCAACACTTTTTGTCGTGCACATGGTGAAATTGGATTTGTGTATAACCTCAACTAGGTTCTTAAAATGTCAAAATGTGTCGTTGAGTTTGTGCTAAATTAGTTATTGTCCATATCTTTTTGATATAAATATATATTATAATATTTCAAAAATGTCTCCTCAAGCGGTTCACAGAGTCGGCTCCTTAAAACAAACTAACAAGTCTCACAAAACTGGCAGACACCGTTCCAAAGGTTCAATAGAAGCAATAAAAAAAGGTAAAGTAAACAAAGTAAAGATATCTAAAAAGATCCATGCATTAACGCGCATTGAGAGGAAAAACCAAGCGCAACAAATTCGTAAGAACACCCAAGATTCAGTTAATAATAAAAAATCTAAATTGGGAACGCTGAAGGGAGCTCCATTTTTAGTCGCTATAGTACCTTTGAATTTGGATATAGACTCTAAATCTGTCGTTTCCTCCTTATGTTCATGTGATGAAGAAAATATTGTTACATACTCAAAATCCGGCGTTACACATATAAGCTCTAAAAGATTTAAACAAAGATTTTCATTTGTATGTCCTCCGATTGGCCATGGTCTTGAATTTGGTGTCTTGGACACTCTTAAAGTAGTTGATACTGTAATGTTTATTACATCTGCAGAAGATAATCTTTGCATTGATGACTGGGGATTGGGTATATTATCAGTTGCAAAGGCTCAAGGTATTCCCACAAGTATAGTATGTTGTTTGAATATTAACTCGTTGAAACCAAAAGAGAAAAATGAATTACGTCAACAAATAAATGATTGCCTGAATGTGTATATACCAAATGAAAAAGTTATAGATTGTGGCAGTGTATCTGATAACCTTAACATTTTAAGACGTATTTGCACTCAGAAACAAAAATCTATTCTTTTCCGTGATACCCGTCCTCATCTTTATGCAGAGAATCTGGAATTTATTCCAAATGCTGATAAAACGGGTACTTTAAAATTTACAGGTTTTTTGAGAGGAACACAATTAAATGTAAATGACTTAGTACATATTCCAGGCATTGGAGACTATCAGATGAATATGATAGAATCTACACCTGATCCCCATTATTTTGAAAAGTTTACAAATAGCGGTGATTGTCGAATATCAGAAAGTTCAGTTTTATGTGTAGCAAATCCTTCCTTACAACAATCATTAGAAGTAGAAAATATTCCTGATCCTATGGATGCCGAACAGACTTGGCCCACTGAAGCTGAAATTGATGAAGCTAAGCAAGCATTGAAGGCCAAACGATTGGTTAAAACAGTTCCTAAGGGTATGAGTGAATATCAAGCTGCATGGATTCCAGATATTGATGAAATCAGTGTTAGCGATGAGGAAGAAGAAAACTCTGATGGTGAAATGTCTGTTGATGATAATGCATCTCAAGTAGATGAAAACAATGAGTCAGATTATGAATCTGAAGAAGAGATTGAAATTAATACAGACAAATATGATACAAATTTCAATGCACAATCTGAGGAACAAGATCTGATGAAATTGCGCGCTGCGAATGAGGACCGGCAATTTCCTGATGAAATAGATACCCCTATGGATATACCAGCTAGAGAACGTTTTAGAAGGTATAGAGGTCTAGAGTCTTTCAGGACATCACCATGGGATCCTAAAGAGAACTTACCTACAGATTATGCAAGAATATTTCAATTTGAAAATTATGATAGAATGCGTAAAAAGATTCTCAAAGTAAGAGAAGGAGATGTCAGTCCTGTGCAACCTGGCATGTATATAACAATACACATAAATAATGTGCCACAACATATGGCTAAAAAGATTTTGGGATATGCTGTTCCTGTGGTTGCAATAGGAATGTTGCCACATGAACAGAAAATATCAGTAATGAATGTAAAATTAAAACAAACATTAGATCATAATGAACCCATTAAATCTAAAGAAAGATTCTTAATACAATGTGGTTACAGAAGGTTTTTTGTTAATCCTATTTTTTCAGAGCACACAAATGCATCAAGACACAAATTCCAAAGGTTTTTCCAACCTGAAGATACAACAGTTGCTACTTTCTACGCCCCAATACAATATAGTCCTGCTCCTGTTCTTTGTTATAGAATAATGAGTGATTTTTCTTTAAAATTGGTAGCTACTGGAAGTTTGATTTCCTGTAATCCTGATAGAATTATACTGAAAAGAATTGTTTTATCTGGACACCCATTTAAAGTTAATAAACGATCAGCTGTTATTAGATTCATGTTCTTCAACAGGGAAGATATTTTATATTTCAAACCGTGCAAGTTACGTACAAGGGCAGGAAAATCAGGTCATATAAGGGAACCATTAGGAACCCATGGGCATATGAAATGTGTATTTGATCAGCAGATTCAATCACATGATACTATATTTTTAAATTTGTACAAAAGAGTATTTCCAAAATGGAATTTTGAGCATTGCACAATAAACCACATTAACACTGATGTTCCAGATGAAATGATGCAAGATTAATTAAAATTGTTATAAAGAAAAATGAAACAGCCTTGTAGGTTTTTTAATAAACCTATCCTGTGGCCTATTTCGGCTGAACGTGTCAGATGACAAATTTAATCGAATGCTTATAATTATATATATTTGTATATATACTTGATTATAAAATAAAATGATGGATTAAAGTTACGAACTCGTTTTATTTAATTTAAATGTAGGAACTATAATAATAGGTACACTTAGGTATTTATTTTTCTTTTTTTTTTAAATATAAGGTTAAATAAATTGATATTTCACGTTTATTGGATTCATATAACTCTATTTCTTTTCATATTCAAGATCATTTGGTAGCTACCAATCAAGTTTTATATTTGTTAAATTTGTTTGCAAAACAATTTCTCTTTGCATTTAAAATTATTATTTGATGGATACCGAAAGGCAGAAAATTAGTAATTAAATTCCAGTATTTGAAAATTCAAAATGATGTGATAATTACCAATCTAATTCGATTTCATTAGCTTTGTCTGAGGATATAGACAACCCATAGACAACCTATGTTACTTAATATAATTTTCTGTAAAAGGTTTGCTATTCGAGTCGGAGTTATTGCAACGAATGCGTAAAGATCATTGAATATTTTTGGAACAAAAGCAGTCATAGTAGAATGAAAAGGTTTAGAAATAATCTCGAAAAAATTTAAAATTATTATTTTGTGTGTTTATTATATACTAACCAATTGAGCAAGGAATATTATGGTGTTAATAGCCAGTGCGCCAATTTTTGATCCACCTAATCCCAATAGACGAAAAAATCCTCCGAACATAGACTCTCCATTTGGCTGATCTTGTTGATATTTGTTTGAAGATGATTTCTTTCCAAATGCCTGTGATACCAGGCGAGCGATTGTTGATGCATGGTCCAGGCTGAACATGTTACTAGCCATTTTCAGACCTAAATTATAAAATATTGGTTTAATTGCAGTTATTAATTAAATGCAATTATCAAGATTATAGTTAAATTAAAAGATGGTTTTATAATTCTTATATTTTATAATAATTCTATATATAATATAACAGAATGGATATATTTTTGAATATATATGGTAACAGCCATCAGAAAGTCGAATATAGAATAACTAGGTGTTAGTGGCATTTTCTCTTAAGACAAGTTGTATAAACGTTCCCATATGTGTAAATATATTTACTATTATAATAGTCTTCAGAGATTTAGCATCTTTTAAAATTGTGATGATAAATATTTCAACTATCTCTATATTGGAATAAAAGATTTCATCTTTAAAACTATTGAACGCAATTTCCAATTGATATTATATAGGTTATATGTTTTAATACTATGATATGCATAATAAATTGCAAAGATTGTCCTGTATTATACATTAATAAAACGAAGTTAAAATTATAAAAAAAACGAGTCGGAGCACTTGCATTTTATCAAAGATGTACACATTAATAAAACATATATTATACACTTAATTCACTTCTGATTTTTACTGATAATTTTATACTCATTATCAGATAATAAAACTTGGAAGAATATTGTATGTAAAATAAATATTTATAAAAATGATTTTACAAAAAATAAATTTACGAATAGTCACAAAAACTGGACATGATTCTTACATTTTATTTCACAATTTTTACAAATAAAATTATCATACACAGTCAGAAAGAAAATTTCCGATGAAACACAAACATATTATAAAACTATTATTCAGTCTAGCAAAAGTTAAAATTATAAAAAAAACGAGTCGGAGCACTTGCATTTTATCAAAGATGTACACATTAATAAAACATATATTATACACTTAATTCACTTCTGATTTTTACTGATAATTTTATACTCATTATCAGATAATAAAACTTGGAAGAATATTGTATGTAAAATAAATATTTATAAAAATGATTTTACAAAAAATAAATTTACGAATAGTCACAAAAACTGGACATGATTCTTACATTTTATTTCACAATTTTTACAAATAAAATTATCATACACAGTCAGAAAGAAAATTTCCGATGAAACACAAACATATTAAAAAACTATTATTCAGTCTAGCAAAATGTGTTTAAAATTTTTTGACTTTCAACAATGATTTGCAGTGAACTAAACTTTTTCAAGAATTTCATAGGTAAAAAGTAAATTCTTATATATTAATGTATATTATTTTTGATTCTAATAGTTCCTGCAGAAGGGTACAGTTTATATACCCGAAACGTAGAAAATATTTGTACGTGAAAAATTAAAAAAATATATAGTTTTTTGAGAAAAAAATGAGGTTTTACGTTCAAGATATAATACGCGTTTTTAGTTAGTGAATTAACTTTTATGAAAATTGGTTGAATCATTACCTGATTGAATTTTCTCAAATATACCGGAATTTTTCCGTCCTTCACAATTATTATAGCACATTAATACGAGAAATGTTATTACCAATAAATATTGTAAACGCATTTTGCAACTACCATAAACTTTTGTTTAATGTTTATTTCTTGTTGAAAACTTTGAAAGAAATGATCAACACTTATGACTTTGAAATTACGGTTACTGAATAATTTATTAAAACAACAGGGCGCCTGAACATTTTCGTTAGCTTGATAATCAGATCTATAGTATGAAGATATAGCAGATTGAATGAATTATTGAATATTATAGAATGAATTAATTATTATTTTTTAGTTTCGATGCCACAATAGACAACATTTATCTATGACTAAACTATGACCATCATATGAGGTGCTCATTCACTAATCCTAATCTAAGCTCATTTATGCTGAAAAATAGGCAAAAAATCTCTTGATCACTCATATATCTTTTTTTAAATATTATTTTTATGTTTTGTAAATTGAACACCTCAACATTTTATTAGACGTTTTACATATCCAAGATGAAGGCTTATTCTTTAAAGTCATTATTATCTAGGAAATGAATTTACATTACTTTCTGATATTCAATAATTAACTTCCCGTAGGGTAAGTTATAGTAATCGCAGAAAAATCGAAAATGAAAATGTTTATATATCTTTACGTTTCAGAGGTTTCTGAATATTTTGGCATACCTTAGAAAAAATGGATGTATGTGTGTGTGTGTGTGTGTGTGCGTAGTAAGAATGTGTGTGCGGATACAAATTTTCGTCGACGATTTCGGGAACACGAATGAAGCAATTTGAATAATTTAAAAAACATTCGATCCGTATTGATAAGGAAACGTGCTGATTAGTTTTTGGCGGAGGTAGGTCTAGCCGTTCCGAAGATATGGGGCAAAAAGTGCCAAAAACGGTACCTCAGTTTTTAATAGAACGGAGCGTCCGATTTTAATAATTCAAAAAATATTTTACTTGTATTAACAAGATGAAGATTTGATCAAATTTTTATAAGGCAGGTTTAGCGGTTTCGGAGATCTAACGAAAAAAGTAAAAAAAAATGCCATTTGGCGGTCAAAAATGATCATTAGACGTATGCACATCAAATTATCAGATATTTTATAGAGATTTTACCAATAAGTAAAAATTTTGTTTAAATTCCTATAGGTTCCGTACCAATTTTTACCCGTTAGACAGCGACGCGGCGCTTACGCGCTTTATATTTTGTCTCTATGCATTTAAAGCAGTACGATTGCTTTGAAAAAAAGTTCAGATCTTCCAAAACATGTCAAAATATAGAAAACAATTTTTTTTTTTTTTTAAATTTAAAAAAATAATTTTTTTTTTAATTTTTTTTTTTCAAAAAAAAGTATTTTTTTGTCCAATTTATAGTCTCTCAAAAATCTTATTTTTTCGAAGTAAAATTTTTTCAAAAATGTATCGTTTTTAAAAGATAATAATTTTTGGTACGGGAAGTTTCAGCAATTTGCCTTAAGGCACGATGCCCTAATTGCCTTAAGACAGAATTCCACTTACAGCTAGTTTATTTATTCAAATTTAAAGTAATTCAATAATACGATTTTTATAATTTTTACTTGATGTTTGCTTATTTTTTCATTTCTCAAACATGAATTTTTATACTTTTCGTGAATAGTCATTCGCTTATTTTTTTAAAATTATAATAATTCTTCAAATTTTATTTGCTTAAATGTATAAGTTTATCTTTAATTCAATTAATTGTTATTGAAATTACATAAGTCAGTCAGTTGAACTGACTACTGACTACTTAACTACTACTGAACTACTTTAGTATATACTAATACTAAAGTAGTAGTATTTCTTACGACTTTAATTTGTCGGAATCATTTGCAAGGTTTATTTTACATTTTACCGTGGTATTATATTTTATTTAAAAGTTTGGCTATTCTGTTAGTATTTTAAAACACCTCTGTTATAACAGTCTTGTTACAATTATCAAGAAAAGTGTCACAAGTATTTGCTAGAATATGTATGACATTTTTCTTAGTTTTGCATTCGGAGGATTATTTATAATATACAAAAACATTAACTTATATTTTATTATTACTTTGTCGTTCCTATTTTACCCTATTCCTGTAAACAATTGTGTTTTAAACGTAAGTTTATTGAAATAATTTATATATTATTCGTAGTTTCTATAAATTTTTGAAGTTATTAAAACGGAAAATATTTTTTAAAATGGAAATACTTTATAGCTTTATAATTTTTCTTGTATAGGATTTATAATGTTACAGTTCGATAATTTGAATCGTATATTTAGTACAAATTTAATATGGCAGTCATATATAAATAAAAATGATTAGTATTGGACTTCTATTGAATTGAAATTGATAAATGTAGAAAAAGTTTTAAATTTGTTGCCAAGATTCATATTGGACTTTTATTAGACTCTCGTTAGATGTTGTGGAGATTCCTATTGGACTTTTATTAGATTCAGCATGAAGAAAAGTTTTAAATTTGGTGCGGAGTTTTTATTTATTAATTTATTTTAGTTTATTATTTCCGGGTAAGTTTTTGATTGATTAGTAAATGTTGCAACTTTTAAAAATTAATCTATTGTTTAATTGTCTAGATATTAAGCTGTTCTTATATTTTTTACTCCGAATCATAAAAGTCGAAGTCACTCCACCATATAAAGAAAGCATTTACAGAAATTGAAATAGCGTGACGGTAATGTGTGACCCGGGACACAAGAAAAACACCTTGAGCAGGAAGTTATGGTCTTATTTTATAATATCATCTAATTTGCGAAGTGATTTACTGTTTTCGTTCCGTAAAATCATACACTGTCTATTTACTTCCCAACATCATATCCCATTTGGCAGCAATCTGCACCTAATGTCGTTTGCGACTCAGTAATAATGCTTTTATTTATAAGAAAATAGATTTTTTATTGGTTTATAGATATAATATTTTTTAAATTGGTATAAAATGTTCAGCAAATCTATATTCATTCTAATAATTCAATGGTGTATGTTGGATGCAAACAGTTCTAAAACTCCATCGATGGTATTGTCGCCAGCGCAAATTAATAGTTTAAAGGAATTAAGTGAAATACCTTTAGACAAACTTTTGAAGGTATGTATTGATCACAAAATGTACTTTAAAATTTTCAAATATTATTTTATATATACTGTGATATATGTGTCCTTGGATTGGAAATGTTGCAAATGTGAGTATTCCCGAAATCGAATAATACGCGTTTTTTTTAAAATTAAATATAATGTTCCTAGTAAAGTAATTGAAATAGAAGTATATTAGATATTTTTCAAACTTTGTTACTATTTATAAGTAATATCTTCAATCGATATTTTAAATTTGTCCGTACTTGTAAGGTGATCATACGTCCCGGATTGGCCGGGACAGTCCCGGATTTCCACCTTGTGTCCCGGGTTATTTTAAAAGCATGATGTGTACCGGATTTAGATCTTTTGTTCCGGATTGACCCGTTTTTTTTTTAAATTAACAGATGAATTATCAAAAATTATGAAAACAAACGAACAAGTGCTAATTTTTTCAAAATATTTATGAACAAAATTGAATAAAATTTTATACAAAACTTAAAAACGCGAAAAACATATAGATCCATATAAGATATAATATCATAGATGAAAAAGTATGACATATAATCGAATAATAAAGTCCCGGATTCGCATAACCAAAAATTGCCGTCCCGGTTTTGACTTAAAAAAAATATGGTCACCTTAGCACTTATGCTTTAAGTTACACCAGTTCGCTTTGATAGATTTTGTCGTAATGAAGAAAATGAATCGAAAGTATTGGTTTTTGTAACTTGTAATGTTAATCTAATGTTAGTCTAATTTTCTGTATAATTATTAGGTGAAGAAATCTCTAACTTCTTCAGCATCAATCAACCGTTTCGATGAGGCTCCAACAAATATTCAATATAATTATAAACATGGACCAGAAATAGCTCACGCACAACCCCTGATTGGCGGCGAGAAAAAACCACTACTGAGAAGGTATCAAATGAATCTTTCATCATAAATTTTTTATTAAGTTAATTATATTTAATTAATTGATACTGCTGTGCGGAACCGCGAGCCGCCCAGAAGCGTTACTGAACGGTTCATGCAAGACAATATTTTAAGATTTTTGAACCGTTAAAAAAAACTTCTACAGAACTAAAAATTATAATGAAAAATTCTGAATAGTTTAACTCGTAGTACTAACTCTTGAAGCAAAGATCGGCAAATTTGAAATGTCTGAAGACGACACTCGTTCTCACATAGGCGACGACACGTGGATGCCGCCTATAGGCGACGCTTTTAGCTTTTAGAGTTTTTAATACGAAACTTTACGAATTTATTTTATTCATTAGATTATGTATGCAAACATACATAAAAACGCATAAATTAGGATCATGAATTTTGGTTCGTGCTAGAAATCGAGATTAGAGTAATACACGATGAAACAACTAGAGCATCATATTATTGTTTATAACAGTATTATTTATATTAGTTTTAAGAATAGTTTTTAATAATTTATTATGTCACGATTTATTTATATTGCTTTAATTTGTTTTTCAGAGAATATGAACATGAATGGACTAAAGATTCTGGAGGAGGAAAAATTCGTAGCGCATTTCACTTGGCAATTACCACATTATCTTTTCTTGCATTTGGTGGATATTTGCTGTGTATGATTGTACAAGCAGTGAAGAATAAAGGTATTATGTAGAAATTGATTCTATCTATTTCTTATTCTATTCTATCTATTTAATGTAACCACTAACTGCGGAAGAATATCGGATAAGGAATGAATAAACCATGCAATATATTACACAATCTAATTTTTTGTACGTCATTTCAATATATTATTTATAATTGCCTTAATTTAAGCAAAATCTATTTATGAACAGTCGCGAATATAATATTAGCAGCTAACAATAATATATATTTGATCTATTTCGGATATCCAAATATGAATTGGATACAGATAATATATGATATTATCAGTTGAATTTTGTTAATATATCAAAAATGGAAATAACTTAATCATTATATATAAGAAATTATTCAATAAGTAAATATTGTGAATTTTATATTGAAAGGAAAAACAACTACTGAGTTGCTTTTTCCAACATGTCAATGTAGTATACAATGTCCCTTTTCGGTGGACTATTGTAAATTCATTAAATTTACTGAATGTCCTTTACTGGACAGTTGTAAATAAAAGAGTTAATAAAAAAAATATATCTTACCAATCTGAATTTGGTTCTTTAAATAGTTTCCATAAATTAAGACTCTCCTCTTAATTTATCATATCTATTCTAACTATCTTACCATCAAAAAACGACCCAGGTGTTCATACCACGTTTCTACATGCATAATTATATTTAAACTATAGGTAGAAGATTTGGTATTTTGCTTTCATTCAGTTGCAAGAAATTTCAGATACATGCAACAATCGATTTGCAAAAAAAATGTGATTTAGTAACTTTTTTTTAACTATCACATCAATAAAATTTCGATATTCTGATGAACTTTGGCGTATTTTTATAGGTAAACATCTTTTTCGTAGGTCCATAATATTTTAGGATGCTCGTTAATACTATAAACCTTTTCATAAGACGTTTCATCAAAATCGTCCAAAAGATATTTAACAATTTTCATTCTTTTCCAAAGACTAATCAAACGATTTTCCTATTGATATCTTTCAAATAGTTTTTCAGTTTTCAAAATCGGTTCAGTATTTCTCACGTTTGGAACAAAAAACTGTAAATACAACTATACAAGTCTATAATAAGTACAAATATAATTAATTATTACAAATTAATAATATAAATCTAACTACAATTTTTTAATTGATATTGGTTTGATTCTAGGCATGTACTATCCAATGCAACCGCAAACGACCCAAGCCCCGATGTTTTTATCATTTCCCCCGAAAAGAGGACCGCAAATTGCAAGTTACGGAAGGAAAAAGAGGAGCCAAAGTGAAGGGCCGTCTTATTCATCTATGCACATGCAAAGTGATGAATTTACTTTCAAAAATGATACTGGAAACTTGTATTACGAGCCAATGTTCCAGGGAGGTATACTAGCTAATCAGTACGAAATGTATAATGCATTAATAATGCTGTCTGAAGGGTTTGCAAAACACTCTGTTATTTAAATATGGGAATATTATATGGAAACTGTGCAACCGAGTTCTTACTAAATTAGATTAAATGCAAGTAATTTAGTTAGCCTATTTGTTACCAACTTTTTTGGCATAATCATCACTGTGTTGATAAAATAATTTCTTGATAATTTTCCAAACCCAACAAGTTCTTTTTTTTGGTTGATAGTAAATAGATTAAGTAACAAATTATAAATATAAATTCTACATATAAATTATTTTATCTATTATAAATACCGAAAACTTACATTTAAATATATTTATTATTAGTATAAGCATAAATTATTATTATATAATATATAGAAATATTTTACAACATTTTTAATACATTTATAGTATCATTAATACAATTTTTTTCACAAGGCAACGATCCAAAAGCAAATCTTCAAATTTTTCAGAATTAAAACCAAAAACTATCACATTTTATTTTTTATTTATATGTGGACTGACGTTTTAAGATTATTCTTGATGGCTTGTACAACATCCATACTGTTTGCATGGCCACCGATATCTGAAAAATAATGAAAATAGTAAAAAGAATGAAGGTTACAGTTAGTTGATGTAAATGAGTGATTATTTCATTAAATTAATAAAAATAAACATTTAATTGATAATTAATATCTATTAGTAGTCTCATTTTATATTACTTTATAAATTTGTATTACAAAAGTAATGGGTTATGTGAGTGGAGAGATACGCCAAATATGGATTTTCTCTTATCTATGACTCTATAGATACTTTCTTGTTTCTGAAGTGGTTTTGAAAAAAGAAACCAAATATTGAAAATGATTACAGGTACTTTATGAAACTACAAACTAAAGTAGAAGGTCTGAAAGGACAGAAGCAAAGAAAGGCATGTATCGACGCCTTATTACAGAAAATTGAAGAAACGAGTCACAGGAAATAGAAGTAAGCTCAAGATTGATTATATATATATATATATATATATATATATTCACACACACTCATATCTTTAATAAAATCCCTCGGTAGGGCGGTCCCTTATTACCTGGTGTGTGCACTTGATCCTCATTTATTGTTTTGTCAATAGCCGTCTTGATTGCATGTGCATGACGATTGTGCCCCAAATGGAATAACATATCAACAGAAGCATTTAACATTGCTATGGGATTAGCAAGATTTTTTCCAGCAATAGCAGTACCAGTATTTCTAGTTCCAGGCTCGAAAATAGCGTACTGAATAGTTAAAATGGAAAATTATAAATATTGCAAGCATTTGACTAGAGTTAATTAGTTAATGTATGCATCTTCTGATCACAATAGTTTATCCATAATATGTGTAAACAATAATAATTGTTGGATAAACATTTCACTATTATTGGTCAGAAAACAATTCATACAAAATATCACTTCAGATTATAATTTTTTTTTTTCAAAACAAAAGGCTTCAAACATTAAACTCAGATATTCTTTATATTGTAGATAAGAGCAAAAATTTCTACAGAATATTTTTCATAAAATAACATACAGAAAAAGTGATATTGTGTGTTGAGATATTGTTTTGAACTAATTGACTTCTCATTTCATACTTACATGATCTCCATAGTTCTTTCCACTTAACAAACCGGCACCACCAACCAAACCGCAAATAACATTAGATACAATAGTGCCGTACAAATTCATCATATTCATAACATCAAATTGATGTGGTTTAGAAACCAATTGCATACAACAATTGTCTATAATCATGTCGTTATGTTCAATATTTGGGTAATTCTTTGATACGTCTCTTGATATCTCTAAGAATAATCCATCTGACAATTTCCTGCAAATAATTTGACACAGACATATTAAAGTAGAAATATGTTATAATTTTTTATTCCTTAATAAATTTTACTTACATAATATTTGCTTTATGGATTGTGGTTACTTTCTTTCTGCCATTTTTTTGTGCATATTCAAAGGCATATGTTGCAACTCTTCTGGCGTTTTCAGCAGTTACTACTTTCATACTCTCAACTACACCTGATACACTCTGAAATATTATTATTTATAAAAAACAATTTAAAATATCAACAATTAAGAGAATGTTAAACTCACCTCATGTTCCAACATTGCATATTCTCCTTCAGTATTCTGTCGAATGATTGTAATATCAATATCATGGTGTTTACTTTGCACGCCACTATATGAACGACAGTTTAAAACATTTACAAATAAATCTAATTCGTTTCTCAGGGCCACATTACGGGATAATACTTGTGCAGATTCACTTTTGGTTTCAATATTACCTATTATTTTATAAACAATGTTATTTTTATCTCCATGTACATTTTAGTTACAATTGTACCTTTAATGGCAACTCCATTTCTTTTAATTGAAGTGATGGCATATTCTAAATCAGCATCTGAATGTACAGATGGATCTATTGTAATTTCTTCGAAATCTACTGGTACACCAGCATATCTGTAAAGTACAAAGAATTTTGCATGACATTTAACTAATTCTATTTTATTCTATACCATCTAATTTATTCGGAATACAGATATATATCAAAATAATTTGTTATAAACTATGTATCATTTGTTTACTGAAATTTTATATGCCAGAATATAAGCATAGGAAAGCAAATATTCAGTAAGTGTATATTTTACTTTACTCTAAGGAATTACCTGAAAACTTCTTTTACATATCCCATAAGTTCTGGACCAATACCGCCTCCAGGCAGCATTGTGACTGCGTGACGACCCCCATATTGTGCTTTTGGAATTTCATCCTTTGATGTAACAAAATAATAAAAATCAGGGTTATATTATATATACTTTAGCATACTAGTACTGATAACCGGTTGAAGCTACTAGTTAAAGTAGGCACATAAAGTCTGAATGTTTGTCTACATCCAATTAGTATATATATATATATATATATATATATATATATATATATTATATATATATAATAAATACAGTGTTAATACTAGATAAAAATTTAAAGTAATTTAATTTATGATCATTCACAATATTAAAATAATATTGACACTTACTGATTGCTTAATAAGAGGGGTTTTATGTTGAATATCAAATGCAGATAGCGTCGAAGCCTAAAGAAATATGTTTTCGATTAATTATTCATATTGTTAATATTATTTTTACATATGTCACATTTATGTAACCTTTTTGATATCTTGACAAATTCCAAGAGAGTTTCTTAAAGGCTTCAGAATCCGTAACGCCATTTCGATATACTGCTTAAATTGTGCAATCGCAATCTAATAATGAATATTGTTCATCAAACTTTATTTAGATTTATTTATTATTTTATATTTGTCTAAAATTAACTGTTTTCACTATTTTGGAACTTTTCAACATAAGAGATATTTTATTATTTTGGGCAACACTAAAAAGACAATTATCAAACTATGGTAATACTAGTAACAAAACTCAAGTCATATTTCAGATTTTGTGAATGACTTTGTAGTTTCTGAAAAATAATATTTTGAATAAACGTAAATGGTAAGATTTGTTTTAAATACAATTTTTTGAATACTAAATATTATATTTTCAATTGATGAAATACTTTTGTGTTTCTATGAAGTTAAATCTAAATTGACGTAAGCAGTAATAACAAAATGCGGCTTAGAGCTTAATTTGAAATTTCTTTCTCTTATAGTTTATTTTTCTTAAATAATTACTGTGGTGGAAAATAATATAATTCAATCATCACATTAATATATTTCTCAGGGTCAGAGTCAATCAGGTGGAAATGCGGGTGGTGAAAAAAAAGATGACAAAGAGAAAAAGAAGAAGTATGAGCCACCAATTCCAACTCGTGTAGGTAAAAAGAAACGTAGGACTAAGGGTCCAGATGCAGCCCTAAAACTGCCACAAGTCACTCCTCATACAAGATGTCGTCTAAAACTACTAAAATTAGAAAGAATTAAAGATTATCTTCTCATGGAAGAAGAGTTTATTCGTAATCAAGAACGACTCAAGCCTCAGGAAGAGAAAAATGAAGAGGAGCGATCAAGAGTAGATGACTTGAGAGGAACTCCTATGTCTGTTGGTAATTTAGAAGAAATTATTGATGATAATCATGCTATTGTTTCTACTTCTGTGGGTAGTGAACATTATGTCAGTATTTTGTCCTTTGTGGATAAAGATCAGTTGGAACCTGGTTGTTCAGTCTTACTGAATCATAAGGTAAATATAATTATTTATTAATTTTAATTCTGTAGTTTTCTTAGTTTAAAATTAAAGGCTTTTTTTTAATATTGATCAAACATATCGATTGTTGTTTTTGAAATGTGAAATATTTATCTCTTAAGTTAATTGAAATAGTACTTCTGGAAATGTATTGACGTTTTTGACAAAGTTTATATACAAATATAACAAATCTTTATATACAAATACAAATTTATCTACATTATCTTTCTCACCAACATTACCATAATGAAATTTATGAAATAAAACTGTAATAACTATTTACATTGCTTCTTTGACACATGCTCAAATTGAACAAAAGTAGCATTTATATAAACAATTCTCATTTATATTTAAAACATCTATTAGTTTGAATTGCAAAAAATATTTTGCAACACTTATATTTATTAGATCTTGAATAACATCTAAAATTAATAGTAGCTTAAAGTATTTTTTTTTATCAATTATTCATGAATTCATAACCATTCACCTATTTTAAAACCATTAGCAAATGTTTCATTATTTAAAAGATTTTTGAGTATGCATTGTGTAACAAAACTAATGTTTTATGTCATAGGTCCATGCAGTTGTTGGAGTTCTGGGTGACGATACTGATCCAATGGTAACAGTTATGAAATTGGAAAAAGCTCCTCAAGAAACATATGCTGATATTGGAGGATTAGATACACAAATTCAAGAAATCAAAGAATCTGTTGAATTACCTTTGACTCACCCAGAGTACTATGAGGAAATGGGAATAAAACCGCCAAAAGGTGTAATATTATATGGACCACCAGGAACTGGCAAAACATTACTGGCAAAAGCTGTTGCCAATCAAACTTCAGCCACATTCTTGCGTGTTGTGGGAAGTGAACTTATTCAGAAATATTTGGTAAGTTGAATATTTTTGTTAATTATATTGTTTAATTTGCAGCTAATTCAGTTACATATGATAAAGATATATAATAAAGTTATACAAATTATTAAAAAAGTATGAATATTCAAACAAAAATATAAAACTAATTTTATTCTAAATATTTGTCAAATCCTTTTATTATTCATTATGTATTTGATCTCATAAAAATATTCATTGTGCTAATTGTAACTATGTTAAACAAGAAGTAACTATATTAACCTATTTTTTTTTATCTCATTTAGGGTGATGGGCCTAAACTAGTTCGTGAATTGTTCCGAGTAGCAGAGGAACATGCTCCTTCAATTGTTTTCATAGATGAGATAGACGCTGTTGGTACTAAACGTTATGATTCAAACTCAGGAGGTGAACGTGAGATACAAAGAACTATGTTGGAGCTACTAAATCAGCTAGATGGTTTTGATTCAAGAGGAGATGTCAAGGTTTGTTCATTTTTTTGTACTTATTTCAAGATATTAAACTGAAATTCTCAAATATCTGAATCTCTATCTGAATTTTTATGAGTAAAGTTGAAACTGCCCGGAAGGGAATTCTACAAATCATTAGAATCTACAAAATTCAATAATTTAAAATGAATATGCCAAATACTCAGGTTTATCAATTTTATTATCCATTTTGGAGATCTTATTATTGGTATGGAATTCTATATTATCACATTATCAACAGATTGAGTAAAATATGTCTATGGCTATTGATTATTAATGGGCCGTGTCTCCTTACTTGTTAAGTTTTCAAGTGAAATGAAACAATTTTTCTCTATTTCCAAAGGAAATTGGAAGAATATTAATATTATTTTTTCTTTATAATTAATTGTAAACATTTGTTTACATAATTAACAATAGTCATTAACGTTTTTTTATACTGATACATAAGAAAATGTGTTGATATCTCTTTTTAAATAGTTTAGAATTTATTAGGTTTTAAAATAAATAATGACTTCTGATAGTGATAGTGAAGTTTACTCACAAGGGAACCCTCAGGTTTACTCGTCTGGGATTTTGATGAAATTTTGCATGGTGATAGTCAAACCAAACCTTGTAAAATATTATAGACTTATGAGAAGTGCTTTAATTATAAAAATAAATAAATATAAATATTTTTACGTTATATAACTATTTAAACATAAAAATATTTTAAAAAAAAAAAAAAACAAATTATAAGCTGTTGAGATTCGAACTCGGTTACTTTTAACTCTCTTATCTATGAATCCGAACGCAAAACATAGGAGCAAGAGTTTTAATGAGCCCAGCTATGAGGATATGTCGATAAGGAACACTATTACGGGAGCAAATAAGGCGTGGTCTATTTTTAGCAACTTTAATTAATTTTTATAATTAAACCCCTTCTCATAGGCCTATAATATTTTACAATGTTTGGTTTGACTATCAACTCTATCACCATGCAAAGTTTCATCAAAATACCAGGCGAGTAAACCTGAGGGGTCCCTTGTCAGATAATTATTGCAAATTTCAATTTACATCGATATTGCTGAACTAGACAGTCAATTTGAAAGTGATGTCCTGACCAATTTTTGAATATACTTTGGAGATGGAAGATGACTTCAGAAAATGATTGGATAGATTGAATAGGAAGAAATAAAACTTATGTATGGAGAGGAATTGATTTTTAAAATAATTTATTAGATGCCAATTACCATAAAATTGTAGAACTATTTATGTCATGCAAGGAAAAAAATATTTACAAACAATACAGTGAGAATGTTTTTTTTTTTGAATCTCATCAAAAAAAAAATAATTAGTGAAGATAAATATTTGTATGATTATGAAACTGGAATGCATATTTTTATCAGTTTGGACTTCTGCTTCCTGGCTAGAGTGTATTAAGTAAATAACCCAATATTAACTTTTTAATCTTTTTAATAAAATTTGAAAATTTTTCAACGATTTGAAAATTTACCTGAAGACAGTCTTACTTGTTTAATATGAATCTTATTAGTATTTACAAAAAATCATCACATAGAATCAGCATTTCATGAATCAACCAAATGGATTCAGTTATTTTTTTTCTAAAGCCATACTCAACCATGAACAATATCTCAAAATTCATTTACAGATACTTTCACATTTATCACACATACGTGAAATCAATTTTTTAAGTAAGAGATCAGAATACTTCAAGGAACTTAGTTAACCTTATAAATTTATTTGCACATTTAATAACAAGTAAGAAACCCAAAAGGCCTCACTTTGTTCTTACTTGGAATTTTTATCTTCCTTCAGGTTGTAATGGCCACAAATAGAATTGAAACATTAGATCCAGCTTTAATCCGTCCAGGAAGAATTGATAGAAAAATCGAATTTCCTCTTCCCGATGAGAAAACTAAACGCCGAATCTTTAACATTCACACATCTAGAATGACCTTAGCCGAAGATGTTAATTTAGCCGAATTGATCATGGCCAAAGATGATTTATCAGGTGCGGATATTAAAGCAATTTGTACAGAAGCTGGTCTGATGGCATTAAGAGAACGTAGAATGAAAGTTACAAATGAGGATTTCAAAAAGAGTAAAGAGAGTGTATTGTATCGCAAAAAGGAGGGAACTCCAGAAGGTTTATATCTTTAATTAAAAATATTTAATACAGACACATGAGAGGCATTTTGAATATTTTGTGTGTATGATTCTCTCTTACATGTATAATTTTTGTATGAATAAATTGATTTTAATACACTTTTTGATTTGTTTATAATATTTCTTGAAATCATTTTAAATATCTTAATTTAAAATTTTCTATTTTACGAAAATCTTAAAAAATGATGAATAGATATCAGAGATTTCAAATGTGTTCTAGAACTGACGCCTCATTAACAATATGCGAATTATTTAGACAAACACCCTAACTGATAGGAAAGAAACAGATCTTGAAAAAAATCATGAAATTTGATAAACTTCAAATAGTAAATGATTTTTTACATTTGAATTTTACAATTGAGCGCTTATAACAAAATTTTTATCTGATTTTATAGGAGGAAAAAAACGTGAAATTAAATCATTTTCTTTATTTGTATTGTTAATAATAATCAAGCAATAGAATTTTATCGTCCCACATTTAATGCACCATTACCATTATAATATTAATAAAAATAACATTTTCATAAGAAGTAAAACATATTTGTGTTAATTATTATTAATTGTAATATATATTACTAAATTAATTCCTTATAAGATAAAAGCATATATTTTGATGCATAATTTAAATTAAGTATTTGTAATGCCTATATCATCTACTTATTTTGAAATTTCTGCTTTTGCTTTAATGCAAGTATTACCATTGTCATGTTTTATATCAACATCAACTTCAATCTTGCCTTTCACTAGTCCGAGGTAGGTTTTGTATTTGCTAATATCAATTTTTTTGTCATCCAGACACAATTTATACTGAAAAATAAAAAAATAGTATTTTAATTTTGTGCAAATTCATTATAGAATAATTTAGTTTATCATCAACTGATTATTTTAAATTCTTGTGTTTAATATTCTTGAAACAATAACTTTCGAAATGGGGTGCTGGAGTCAAGTGAAGAAGTTAAGTGGACCGATAAGGTAACAAAGCTGAGGATGGTGAGAGACGAAACAACTCTACTGGGCACGATAATGCAGAGAAGAGGAAACACGACATCGTCGAAGGAAAAACAGAAAGACTGAAATGTTCAGAAAGAAGAAGAATGCAGATGATGACTTACATGTGAAGATAAAATACAGGGAACTGAAAATCGAAGCACAGGACCAGGAGCATGGGAGATTTGGTAAGAAAAATGCATAAAAGTGTATAAAAACGGGAATAATGATAATGAATTAGAATTGGTAATAATAATCAAGGGAGGGAAAGGAAATCGTTGATTTATGGTGCTCTCACATCATTGCCTTCGGGCAGACAACCATTCGATATGTGTGTATGTCTTTATATTGAAATCAAATTAACTAACAAGAAGCTCATTAAAAGCTATTAATTCTATATGAAAACACATCATGGAATATTAAAAAAAATCTTGTTATTTACATATTTCATTTGAAATCATTATAAAATATTACATATTTTAATTATGTATGAATAAATTTTGTATTTGATTGATTAAAATGATACTGAAAAATAATGACAAAAAAATTCCAATAGTCATCACTTTAATTCATACATGTGATTATAGTGGAGTTTTCTATGAGAAATAATTAAAATTCGATTTCGAGCTTAATCACAAACATTAGTCGCAATTTTTATATGGTAATTATATGTAATATTCCATTAGATTATCAAGGATGTGTAATTATCTCATTGTGTGTATATATCTCACCAAAGGACAGCAATTATTGACAATGATTTTTGCATATAAACTAAATTTCTGATTTGTTGATGAAACAGCAAAGAAAATATTCATTAGTTGATTCTTATTTATGAAAGAGCATGATACAAAGTATCGTGATTTTTTTTCAACTACATGCAAAATTATCAATCATTAATGAGAATATATAATAATAATTTAATTTGGTACACTTTCTAAAGTAAAAAGTTTAAATTCTTTTCGCCATCAATAAACTTGATTACTTTTAATTTGTAATCTTACCTTTTCCGCCGGACATTCGTGAGGAAATCCTATGATATCTAATATTGCTGCTTCTTTGGATCCTGCGCTGACCTTTCTGCACATATTTTCCGTTCCCTCTAATAATGGCATACCATTTTTACTGACTTTATATGTCACCTGAAATATTAATTAGCAATAAACATACAGAATTCATGGGTTGAATCTCAAATTCAAATAAATATATAAAAAATAAGAATGTTTCGACATCAATTTATGTCCAGTGGCTTATTCTAATGACTCTTAGATTAGGTACGAAATGAATAATATATCGTACCTGTTAGAGTAACTTATTTAAATATAGTATAAATATTAATAAATTGATTATTGTATACGATCGAATTATTCTCGATCTCGGCCTACAGTCGACCTATTCTCGACCGACACTATGCTCATTTGGTTGACCCGAGTTCGCACCAGGGTTCAAACGGGCGCGAAAAATTTATCTGCCACATTTTCAAGAAAATTTACTACTAATTGGTTTCAAAAACAATTTGACTCGGGCGAACAGAAGAAACTTTCCCTCTTCAAATTTGCGAAAATCCTAAAAAATTAGATAGTTTTTAAAAATTAACTAGTAGGGTGTATGGCATCGTGCCTTGAGGCAAATTGCTGAAACTTGCCGTACCGTAAAATGTTCGAGGAATACTGAATGTTTTCAAATAGATTATTATTAATATTGTAACATTGTCTAATATTCATAAGAATTATATAAACTGAATTGCAAAGTTGAAATTATTTGTTTAAAGTATATTGGAACTATAGTCAGAATTAAAAATATAATCTGAATTATTTTCGATATACTAAATTTTTTTTTTTTGAAAAAAAAATGAAAAAAAAGTAGAAACAAAAATTCCAAAATCAATTATTTTGTTAAGACAAGCAGAAAGTTCTTTGAATCATCTAAATCGGACGCTTAGTTCTCTCAAAAACTGCCATTTTTTGCACATTTAGCTCCGTATCTTCGAAATGGCTGGGCCTGCGTTTGCCAAAAACTAATAAACACTTCTCCCAATCATTACTAATTGAATGTTTTTTAGATCATTCAAATCGGATGCTCCGTTCTCTCAAAAGCTCGATTTCTATTTTCTGCACTCTTTGCTCTTTATCTCCGTAACTGCTGGACCTGCCTTTACCAAAAACTAATCAGCACATCTCCTTATCAATAGGAATCGAATGTTTTTTGAACCATCCAAATCGGTTGATCCGTACGCCCGAAAACGGGACTGGAAAATTGTATCCATACATACACACACACACACATCCATTTTTTCTGAGGTATGCCAAAATGTTCAGAAACCTTCAAAACGTCGAGAAATGTAAAAATTTTCAATTTCGATTTTCGGCCCATTACAATAACTTACCCTACGGGAAGTTAAAAAAAGGTTTTTTTGAATATTCAGATGATCTTATCTGTAAAAAATCAAGTTTTTTGAGAATTTAAAAAAAATAAAATTTTTATGTGGTTTAAATGAATTATCATTTGCGGCAAATTAAAAAAAAATGCATACCCTGAACTCTGAACCGCGTAAAAAGCAGATTTTTAATAGCAATATCAGTATAATTAGATAGTTTAGTGGTTATGAAATAAAAAAATACCTACTACTCGACATGTTTTAGATCACCTAAAATTAACAAAATCGAACTTATGGTGATTTTTTTCTTTCTTTTAGGGAATTAATAGTTTGATAAGTAGTTGCACATAGGTATATATCACATACTTATTTTTAACAGTATTTTTTTTCCTCAAAATATGTACGTTTTTTCCTTAAAATTTCAGAAATCACGTTACGTGAACCAGAATTCATTAATTTAATTAATTCATTATATAATTATATATAGGAATCTAATCGAATATTTAAGATAATTAAAGTCTCTCGAGAACGTGTATATATATATATATATATATATATGTGTGTGTGTGTGTGCGTAACAGATCTTGACTTTTACATACTACACAAATCTAAACATGTTTGAAATATGCCAAATAATGATAGGAAAAAGCAAGTTTAATTAACTTCCCGAAGGAGAAGTTTATGTTTTCATCAAAAAATCCGATTCGCTAATTTTATGTTTTCTCGACGTTTCAAGCCATTCTAAATCGAATGAGACCAAATTTGAAAAAAAAAGTGTGAGTATATATATATATATATGTTGTGTGTATGTGAACAGATTTTGTGCCGTAAATCGACGTTTTCTCGAAAACGGCTGGAGCGATTGCAAAAAATTAAAAGCCATTCGATGTATCTCGATGACTATCGTTTGTGGTTTGTGCGCTACGAACGGCCGAGCCGTTTTTTTTTTTGTAAATCGCAGAAAAGTGAAAAATTTTTCGCCCACGTTTTAGCCCGCAATTCTGAATCGATTATGAAAATTCAAAAACAGTTCGAAAGATATTGGTTGGGAATCGTGCTGATTAGTTTTTGGTAGAGATCGGCCGGGCCGTTTTCTTGTAATAAAGTGTTAAACAATTTTTTTCGACGATTTTTATTATATTATTATTATTTTTTTGACGATTGTTAACTCGTTTAACTTTAAAAATTCGTCAAAGTTTGAAAAAATTGGTTTCGTTTTTTTGGCATATGTCAAAATTAGACCTTTATCAACGTTTTCTCAAAAACGTCTGAACCGATTTCAGAAATTTATAAGCCATTTCTATCTATCGTTTGTCAGTTTTGTGCGATCATCTGCCAAGCCGTTTCTTTGTAATTTGAAAAAAAGTGTTAAACATTTCGTCCACATTTAAGCTCATCCTACCGAACCGATTTTAAAAAATCAAAAACTGTTCGAAAGATATTAGTTGGGAATGATACTGATTAGTTTTAGGTGAAATACTACCGAGCCGTTTTCTTGTAATTAACTGTTGAAAAAAAATTTAAACCGATTTTTATGGAACTTTTTTTGGCGATATACATCATGGTCTTATAGAACTTACTGAAATATTACGGCCTTACGACATATAGTTTAATTTTAAAAATTCATCAAAGTTTGATAAAATAGTTTTTTTGACGTTTGTTCAAATTAAAATTATACGATTTACTTTTGGTATAATGATGGAGTACTTGGTCTTAATGAACATACTAAACCATTAAAGTCCTACGGAAACTGGTTCAATCATAAAAATTGTAGATTTTTGAAAATTTGCTTTTAGAAAATATTCCGAGTTAACGTGTTCGTTCGTTTTCATACTTTAATCACTCATAAATTAATTTATTTTTCATTGATTAAGTCGATTATTTACACATATCGGGAGTTCATGCAACTTGCTTTAAGGCAAAATACCAATAAAAACTAGTTTTACTAATTTACGCTACATAAAGTTAATATGAATATAGGCAATGATTTAAAATAAACTCAGAAAATTAATAGACCTTTCCAATTCCCAGAAAAGTTTAAAATATCTATTTTTTGTCATCAGAATGAATTTATAGGTTTTTTACCTTTCCATTTTTAATACCATCAGTCTCGATACAGCCGCGCGGTTTAACGATGCATTTATCAGTAATATCGGCGCCAATATTATCCAAGCGAATAACATTGTCGGTTGATCCTGGACAGTTTGCAATTGATTTCACTTTTATCGTGACTCCAGCCTATAAATTAAGTGATTTTAATTATTTTTATTTATATAAAACTACCTTAACATAAAATAATACATACACATGATTCTCCTAAATCAATAAAAGCTGCTGCTAGGAAAAGAGCGATACAAATAATGTGTTGAATAAACATTTTTTTAGATTTTATTTAGACAAATAATATATTTTTATTTCGAATAAATTATTACCATTGTTACAGTTATCTTATATACCTCGTTTTATCTTTTCAATAAATCATAATTTGCAGGATGTAAAATAAACAATCATCGCGGATATTTCGATGACTTTCGTAATATGAATGTTGCATAGTATATTTCAATGTAAAATATATTATCCGACAATGAAAAAATAATTACAAACGATTATGTTATTTTCTAAATGTTACCCGTAAACAAGGATTATTTGTTTAGAGGTCATCTTAATCACAAAGTTCAAAGAAATAATTTATATTATATAATTTGTAAAAAATATATACCGCTGTCTCCGGGCTGGACGAGGCAGTTCAAGAAAAAAAGAAAACTTATGAATTTGTGAATTGCGAGAGAAATGCTGCACCGATTCAAATGTTGCATTGGAATATATTATTCTGAATTTATCGCAATCATTTTACAATTTAGTAATTAATTAATTATAGTAATGTCAGTATATATTCTGATGAAGCTTAAATATAGAAAAGCGACAAAGTTAGCCAGGCTTGCACATTTTTTTTTAACCTATGGTTTCTCATTTGCTAAATATTTGCTTAAAGACTTTAGAATTTTAACCGCTATTTTTATATTAAGTCGTTCAACTCGAAAAATATTGAAAAACGATACATAACATTTCTATAATGGCTTTCAAACTCCTGGGTGCTCCTAGTGTGACCGAGTCCTCCTAGGTGCCGGACTTTCGAAAACTCCGGACTGTCGGGCGGTTAGGTGAAAAACAATATTTGGCAAAAACGGTTATTCTGTCTTTTTTTTTTTAAATAAATTAGCTGTTTTTCTTCTCTCCCAGTTACCGGAGTTGTAATACTATGTAGGTATTATAGCTGGACTTTTTTGTAAATTAAATATTTATAAGCGATATGTCAATATAAGGGATGTCATCATATCCGACTGTTTTATCAGAAAATGTATATGATAAACCAATTTTCGTAGTATGATTATACACCGTCATATAAGTGGTCGGTCAATATATCTGACGTCATACTAATTATAGTAGCTTAAGCGAATTCTAAAAGTGATATCCTAAAATTTTAATGAACATAAAAGATGATATAATCTAATTTAATTAATTTGTATTGATATAATCTAATGTAATTATATTGAGCTTGTATACTAAACTAACTTATCGGTTTTCACTCATAAAATTGTATATTGCAATTAACTTCCCGATGAGAAGTTAGTTTTTGCCAGAAAAAAGGATTTGCTCGGCGTTTTAAGTCATTCTAAATCAAATGAGACCAAATTTAGAAAAGGGATGTATGTGTCTGTGAGAGCTGATTTTTGACCTCGCCGACGTTTTCTCAAAAACAGCTCGACCGATTTTAAAAATTTGAAAGCTATTAGATAAAACTATCGATAAGGACTGTCCGAGCCATTTCTTTATAACAAGCAGCAAGCATTTTAGACCATATCAGTTTCGAAAGGATTTTGAAAATTGGAGAGATATCTCTCCAAATACATCACACACGTTTTGTATGTCCGCATTTTTTTTGTTCACGTTTTCGGGCGCACGGATCAACCGATTTGAATGGTTCAAAAAACATTCGATTCCTATTGATAGAAAGTTGTGCTGATTAGTTTATGGCAAAGGGAGGTCCAGCCGTTTCGAAGATACGGAGCTATATGTACAAAAATAGCAGTTTGTGAGAGAACTATGTAAGCATTCGATTTGAATGATCTAGAAAACATTCAATTCGTAATGATGGGGAGAAGTAGTGATTAGTTTTTGGCAAAGGCAGGTCCAGCCGTTTCGAAGATACGGAGCTAAATGTACAAAAATGGCAATTTTAGAGAGAACTAAGCACCCGATTTGAATGATCTAATTCGTAATGACGGGGAGAAGTAGTGATTAGTTTTTGGCAAAAGCAGGTATAGGTCGAAGATACGCAGCTAAATGTAAAAAAATGGCAGTTTTTGAGAGAACTAAGCGTCCGATTTGAATGAGAAACTAGCTGTAAGTGGAATTCTGTCTTAAGGGAATTAAGGCATCGTGCCTGAAAGCAAATTTCTGGAACTTCCCGTACCAATTTTTTTTTTTTAAAACGATTAACATTTTTGAAAAAAAATTTACTTCGAAAAAATAAGATTTTTGAGAAACTATAAATTGGACCAAAAATTACTTTTTTTTGAAAAAAAAAATTTTTTTTTTAAAAAAATTTTTTTTTTAATTTTTTTTTTTCGAAAAAAAAATGTTTTCTTTATTTTGACATATTTTGGAAGATCTAAACTTTTTTTCAAAGCAATCGTACTGCTTTAACTGCATAAAGACGAAATATCAAAGCGCGTAAGCGCCGCGTCGCCGTCTAACGCGTAAACATTGGTACGGAACCCATAGGAATGTAAACAAAATATATACTTATTGTTAAAATCTCTATAAAATATTTGATAATTTGATGTGCATTAGTCTAATGATCATTTTTGACCGCCAAATGGCATTTTTTTTTACTTTTTTCTTTAGATCTCCGAAACCGCTAGACCTGCCTTTATGAAAATTTGATCGGTTCTTCACCTTGTCAATATAAGTAAAATGTTTTTTGAATTATTAAAATCGGACGCTCCGTTCTCTTAAAAACTGAGTTACCGTTTTCGGCACTTTTTGCCCCGTATCTTCGGAACGGCTAGACCTGCCTTCGCCAAAAACTAATCAGCACGTCTCCTTATCAATACGAATCGAATGTTTTTTGAATTATTCAAATCGGTTGATCCGTGTTCCCGAAATCGTCGACGAAAATTTGTATCCGCACATACATACACACACGTACATACATACATATACACACACATACACACACACACACACACACACATACATCCATTTTTTCTAAGGTATGCCAAAATGTTCAGAAACCTTTGAAACGTAAAGATATATAAAAATTTTCATTTTCGATTTTTTTGCGATTACTATAACTTACCCTACGGGAAGTTAAAAAACTTTCTGCTTATGTTGACGAAACAATTGCTTTTGGAAAAAAAATTGTATTTATTTTTTTTTAATTTTTTTTTATATACTTATTGAAAATAATTCAGATTTTAATTTTAATTCTTCTTAAAGTTCTAAAGCTCACTTATATACTTTAAATAAACAATTTTAACTTTGCAATTCAGTTTATATAATTCCTATAATTATTAAACAATGTTACAGTATTTATTTATAATAATCTATTTGAAAACGTTTAATATATTCTTTGAACATTTCGTTACGGTACGGGAAGTTTCAGCAATTTGCCTTAAGGCACGATGCCATACACCACTAGTTTCTTTTATAAATCAAAGGACTTATAATTATCTGTTCAGGTTTGTGATGCTTTATTGTTAGCAAAAATAGTTATTTTTATAATAACTATGTTAATTATATTGTTATTGAATGACTGTGTGTTTTCATAATTTAAAATTCGCGCTTTGTAATTCGATTAAAGAGGGCAACACTAATGGCACATATCGGCATTGACAATACCTATAAAAACAACAACAATTTTGACAAGTTATTGAAAAGCATGAATGCTCATTTGTAATTTCACTTGAACTTTCTTCTTATATTAAATTTATTGCATACATTGATTCAATATAATTTTAAATGGGAAGTTTAGATGAAGCATCTAAAACTGGCTTTTTATGCAGATTATGTTCCGAAATGCACAAACATGTTATTCTTATCTACAGCGATAAGGGTATTTCCATGCAGCTAGCACACAAAATCAATAACAATCTTCCAGTGACCGTAAGACATATCGAATATATTATTTTTAATGAAAGCAGTTAAATTTAACTTATAATATTTTATTCAGATATCTCCGACAGATCCTTTGCCCAAAACAATTTGTTTATCTTGTATTCAACAATTGGAAGCGACATGCAAACTGATAACTCAGTTGCAAACAGTAAGACAATTATTAGGAATGAAAAAGCAAGTTAAGCCAGAAAATGAACGTTGTGAAACAGTACATTATTTAAATAATGCAGCTTTGGATTCATCAGATGAAGATTCTGATGCCAGTGAAGCATAGCATTAAAAATGATATATCGATTTAAGTATTAACAAAGAAAACAATTGGATTAATTAAATAAACAACTCGCCAATTTAGTGATAAGTTTAAACTGATATTATATGTGAATAATTAAATTATATATGTTAAATAATTTCAATAGTTTTATTCATCATGAGAGATTTAGTGTGAAAGCTATGATGTTTATGCCAATATGTCCTAACATGGCATAATGAAATTCTTCAGAGAAACATTTTATTAAATCATTTATTTCAGAATATTTTCATAATTTGTAACATGAATTATAATACAATTTGCAACCTCCATACATCAGCATAAAATTAGTTAATGCTGTATTAATTCTATTAAGATTATATCTTATATGATATAGTAATGAAAAATAATATGGACTTAATTTTACGATAACACTAAAACATATGCAATTGTATCTCAATAACATATGAAATTAGATGACTATTTTTATTTTGCATATATCAAACAAATACATATAAACATTTTTCCTTTACTATATGACTTGCATATATATATAATTTATTTAAATTTACAACATAATATAATATAATAACTTAGTTATATATTTATGTAAGTGGAATGAAAACATGTCATGAGTATTTACATAATTATTCTAAAGAGTTCAGCATAAGCAACTGCTTCAGAACTTTTGTTTGAGACGTTTCTCGAATCTCTCCTGCCAAAAACATTTCATCTACTACAGTGTAGACTTTATAGAAATTGAACACCAAATCTAATTCACATACATTGTGAAAATATTCATTCAATACTTCAACAAAATTATGGATTGCTTCTAGGTAACACAAGTTGTTGTCATTGACATCAACACAAATACAGAAGTATAATCCCGCATATCTTCTGTACACAATTTTGAAATTGCGAAACTGAAATAAATAATAAAAATATTCAATGAATAAAAAAAGCAAGAATTATGTATAAATCAAACAGTCTACATTAAAACATTCTTGCTATTGTGATTATAATTTAAGTTACTCTAAATGGTATTATTATTCGGCATTATTACTCTGCCATAATGATTTCTAAAGAAACAAATATCATTGATTTTTTCATTTCATTTCATTGGATAACAATTTCGGAATAGAAACAAATTGTTGCAGACATTCTACATAAAAGTTGTTTATAATAATAACACCTTACTGAATAACAATTGTAAAATTAAATTTAGCTAGCTTGGATTCACAGTACTCTCAAGATCATTTACTAAAACACAAGGAAAAAAGTGCTTGAAAAAGCTTTAACATTGAATTAAATTAAATTGTAAATAGTTGAAAACAAAAATGTTGGAAATTAAAAGCTAAAAGTATACATCTTATCTTAATACCTCAACAAAATTTGTATGTTTGGCATCTCTAACAGTTACAACTGCATGGACTTCCTCTATTAGTTTTTGTTTTTCATCATCGTCGAAATTCATATACCATTTTGCTAATCTAGTTTTACCAGCACGATTTTGTATTAATATGAAACGAATCTAAAAACAAACAGAAATTAAAATATTGATATCTGACTTTTAGGGCGTTTCAGACTTATCATTTTAATCATTTATGGATTGTATTTAGTAATACACATAATAAAATGAATTATTTAAGTTTAATTTTGAATTTACCATTTTCAGTTTATGCAGATATTAATAAAAGCTTATATTACACAAATATTATTGTAGGAATAATAAAATACTAATGACAGCTTGAGAGTTCAATGAGATTCCAATCGAATTCCACTTGCGATATTTACGCAGTTTTCTTTGTTGGTACTCGTGTTAATGTAAACTCTGGTGGAAGATTTGCTCAAAATATTTTTACAAATTGGTTTAACATACATAATCCAACAAAAACTTAATTTATTAAGGTGCGTCCACACCTAACGAACGAACACGAACGAACATGTCGAACAAGAAAATACAAAATAGAACGAACAGGAACACGAACGAACGCGAAAAATTCCAAACAAACGCCTCAAAGCAGTGAGGGTTTGAATCTTTTTGTTCGAGGATGTACCGTGAAACGTCAGATTTATTATTTAAAGTGGCGGGAAAGAGAAAAATTATTTAAAGTCATCAAATTTACAAAATTTGTCAATAACAGCAATATCTTATAATAAATACAACATAAATTAATGCATTAATGCACATTTTAACACCAAAAAAGAAAAATGTTTGTCTACATTCGTGGTAGCGTCCACACTGCACATACGAGTTCAAACATGAACGAACAATTCCCTTTGATGTACCGACAAGTTGCGGAACATTGCTCGCCATGTTTGTTTATGTTCGTTCGTGATCGTTGTGGCGTCCACACTATGCTGTTGCCGTTCGTTCTGGTACGTTCTTTTATGTTCGTTCGTGTTCGTTCGTTAGGTGTGGACGCACCTTTATATATTGGTAGATTTTAGAACATTGCTGCACTGCCATTTGTGTTTGATTATCTATTGATTATCTATGTGCACTGCATAAAATTAAAAGATATTAGAAGAACTGCATAAAAATTAAAATATTAAAAGAACAAACTATATTCAATATTGGATGATGGCAGCATATTTACGTATATGGTGTATACAAGTATGTATCTAATCTATGTATTTATGTATATATTTGTTTTGTTTTTATACTCATCCATTAAAGGTTGTTCATATCACAGATTCTTTTATCAGTATAATATTTTGTACTAAATTTTACAGTTATGTTGTCATTTAATGCGTTTGAATTATTTTAAGTCTTTATATTTTATATGCATTTGGATAATGTACTTGATTATGTGGGCAATATACTAATAATAATGAGAAAACACATACGTAATGTTGGAAACCTTTAACCAACTTTAATTAATAATTATACTTTATTATTTAAACCTACATGTTATTGTATTCGTCTCAAAATTAAAAATAATAAATATTTTTGCATATGAATTCATCCATAATTAAATGGCATACTAATTGTATAACTAACGCTGACTAACACAATACATTTTATTTATTAATTTCCCGTAGAGTAGATATAGTAATGGGCGTTTCTGAACACATTGGCATATCTCAGAAAAAATTGATGTATGTGTGTGTGTGTTTTGTGTATCCGCCGTCCACAACTTTGGACGCACGGATCAACCGATTTGAATGGTTCAAAAAACATTCGATTCCTATTGATAGGGATATGTGCCCATTAGTTTTTGGCAAAGGCAGGTGCAGCCATTTCGAAGATACAGAGCTAAATGTATCTAAATGGCAGTTTTTAAGAGGACCAAGTGTCCAATTTGAATGATTCAAAAAACTTTCTGCTTGTTTTAACAAAATAATTGCTTTGGAAAAAAGTTATTGTTTAAATTTTTTTCAATTTTTTTTTATATCGAAAATAATTCAAATTTTAATTTTAATTCTGACTATAGTTCTAAGCTCTCTTACTTTAAACAAATAATTTGAACTTTGAAAGCAGTTTATATAATTTTTTATCTATAATAATCTATTTGAAAACATTTAATATTCCTCGAACATTTCGTTACGGTACGGGAAGTTTATCACCAGTTTAAATTCTTTTATTTCGTGTTCGTTGGCTTACGATTGCTTACCAATGGCTTACTATCTGCTTGTACCCAACCCTTGTATAGACGTCTCTCTTTACGTTCTACAGGTTGGTGAAGTTGCTCATTTGACAATTAGGTGGAATTCAAATTTACCGTTCAAAAACCTCTCATAAACCATTGCCAAAAGTTGAGCAAAATGTGTGAGGGAAAACCTATTTATAGAACCAGTTGATTATTAATATTCAAAATGAATCCTGTTTTTTGACATTTCTCGAGATAGTTCACTTCCGATGACTTCCAATTTGCAAAATTAAAAAAATACCGTCATGTCAAATAAATGAACATCAAGTTCAGGGTTAAAATTTTTGGATTTTTAAATTCAATCTAAATTAGTAATGTTTATTAATTTATATTATTGAGCTGGTTAAATTAAAAATTTCCGTAGTAGTTTCAAGTGATTAACAAGAAATTAATAATTTAAAATCAAAATGTGTGATGATGATGACGAAGAGGTTATAACTCAAGTGAGATCTTTTGTTTTCTTGGTGATATTATATATTATTTAATCATTTGCAAATATAATTTTGATTATAGGGCGGAGTGCTGCACCAACATTTATTAGCAAACGGATTATGTGATTTTGAAGTCAATAATAAATCACGACAAGAACAGCTCAATCTTCATGTTAAAAAAGTTGAATCCAAATATAAGTCGATGCCCTTCTTCAATATGTTTATTCCTTACAAAGTCAGTACAAATATTGTTTAATTTTTTTTATATAAATATGTTAAGAATGTTTTTATTGGTTGTATATGTATAATGTATAAATATTATTAATTCAAAAGTTTTGTAATGAAGTTCTAGTTTTAGATTAAACATTTATTAATTAACAAAAATTTGTTTAATGAACAGAATAATATTAAAATAGTAATTGCTTTATCATTACAGAAGTGCAATATGTCTCTTATACAAGAAATTAGGAACTGCCATTTATTACTAGAAGAAGATGCTTTATATTTAGAATCAATATGTCCGACAGTTCAGGAAGAACCTGCTGGCATTGGAAAAGCAGCTGGCATTGGTGTTGCTGTTGCTTGGCCTATGATGTTACTATGTCATACTCCATGGTAGTTATAATGAATTTCATTACTTTTATCAAATTTCTATAATTCAATAATTGAAATTCTTATTTCTAATATCGAGAATAGCTTGAATAAAAATAATTGTTTTAAGCCCTTTGTAATCTAATTGTATCATTTAGTGAACTTGACTAAAGAGTTTGGTTTTTAATAATATTATATTTATTATACAAATAGTGGTTTTTTTTTATTTTTCATTTTAATTTTTATTGCTTATCAACTTGATTGTGTAAATATAGATTTAATTAGTATAATTCTACTTTGCAGTAAGAAGGTTTTAGCAATGACCATTGCCGGGCTAGGGCTTTTATCAATTCGACAACTGATTGGAGCTTTTCGACAAAAATTTGATCAAAGGTTGATGTGTAGTCTAGTCAGAGCATTAAGAGGATTTTCAGCTATTTGTAGAAAATCTCAACTTCTAGCACAAGAATGGGAAAGCATTGCGGGAAGCATGAATATGTATTTTATTCTATTATTTTAATCATTTATTTCTTATTTATGTTTTATATATATATTTCACTATACAAATTATTATTTATTTAATTACAATATTCTAATTAATATGGTTTCACAGTTTAAAGGATACAGCACTATTGAGAGCAAAAATGTGTGGCATTGATGAACTTAAGGAAGATTTAGTAAAATTTTTGCGATTGTGTGTTATCAATTTAACTGAATCAAGTCGAGATATTGTGAATATAACTACTGGAAATGATTTGCACCCTTTATGCATGGAAGTTATGAGAAGTGAAGTTATGATTGAACAAACTAACAGTATTTCTAAAGCCAAGGTAGGACCAAATTATTTTTAGGACAGTTGACTAACTCAAATATTACATTGGTTTTTATTGCTTACAATGCATAAATGCAAATTCCAAATCCTACTATTATCAAGTGAGCTGCGTTATTTAGATATTAGATTATAATAATCAGAAATATTATATTATATATTTAGGACCTATTACCATTTAATATCCTCTATCGGATGTACTGGAATTCCCTTCTTTATTTTGATTTCAATAGCTGTTCTGCATTGGCTTTAAAGCACACATTCTTAACTTTGAAATAATTCAAAATATTGAGCATAATTTCTGGTGCTGGAATTGAAAAAAAAATCTGAATTTATTTTACATATCTTCAAAACTTTTTTGCAACAAAATTCATCTAATTAAAATTTGTTTAAGCTACACATTGAAGAATATTACTTCTTACAAAACAATTATATTTCTTACAAAATAACAAATCTATATTATGCCTATATGAAAAGTATATGAAGAAATCATCGGCGTTTAATTAGATGTGTCAAAAATCAGATCTTTCTTTATAAACTTATATACAATAATTATTAGGCAACTGATAAATTACATTGTTAAATTATTCAAGAAAATCTCATAACTTATGTGTATAAGATTTATAATATTTGTTTCGAGTACTGTTATTTATCAGCATTCAGAATTTCTGATAAATAACATAAATTTGCATATGTATTGCAACACATGTATGTGTTGCAATATTGTTGTATATATATTTATGTAATAACTTAATTTTTGGTTACAGAAATTGCACTACCTATTTGTTTTGGTGCAATCAGACTTCTTAAAAAATTTGGCTGTTAGCTTTATGCCCTCAAAAAAATCTGTATCTAATATGGCTGGTAATTATGTGAAAGTTTAAATCCAATTAAAAAAATATTGATAATTAAACAATTTAAAATTTATTAGCTTGTGTGGCAACTGTTAAAAATTGTATTTCCAACACAACAAAGCATGTACAAGAGTGCACAAGATTATTGACGCAAAGGTATGAAGTTCTGAAAAACTTTACACCACAGGCTAGGATGACTGCAAATGTTTATAAACAATACAATAGGTAAATATTAGAAAAAAATTGTAATAGTAATTATAAAAAAAAAAAAATTAATAAATATGGTTGCATTTACTTTTGGGGATAAAGTTCTGAGAGTAATACCTTATTTTTAAAGTTCTTTTAATCTAACTAAAGAAAACAAAAATTTATTTTGCAAATAGTTTTTATCAACATTAAATATCAATGTCATTAGTTTTAAATAATCATCAAAATTGATTTATTATTAATTATAGAAGAATTTACAAAAGCTGTAGATTTTTTTGATTTGAAACTTAATAATGAATATTTAAGTTTTGTCAGTTAGTAAATAATTATAATAACTCATTTTTAATTAATTATTATTGATATGTTATATATAGATATTCAACTTTTGGGGACGTGAGACAGACTGTTAATAATATTACTGTATGTCTGGAAGCTTTAACTTTGCAATCTTTACTTGTTCAACGTGCACTAGATGGTTATGATGATAATTCGATACAAGATAATTCAGGAAATAAGTCTGATATTGATAGAATTAGTTCTGTAACTGAGGATGCATTGTTGGGATTGCAAGTAAGTATTTATAAGAGCATGATTTAAACTTCAAAATTATTGGTATTAAATAGATATCAATCAAATAAAATATTGGTAGTCATTTGTTTTTATTAAAATCTAGTCAGATCTTCATGCCGCGCAGTGTTCTGTTGAATTAGCAGCACGGCAATTGGCCAAGTTACGAAAATTAGATAAAGAAAAACGAGTTCAAGAACAAACTGAAGATGCTGAAAGTGGCATGCTGAATGTTAATAGGCATCCAGAAATTCAGACACAAGTTGTGAGTCAAATTTAACTTAGTATTTAGCTAAATTTGGATATTAGAATACAGAAAATTTTATTTTTTCATTTGCATTAACTTAAGTTTTTGCTGCATAGATTTAAAAAATCCATCGACTTTCTAAATTCTAAACAGCTAAAACATATCAATATTATATATTATATTCGTTTGATAATTGAAACCATTACTTTGAATATATATATATATTTTTTTTCAAAACATTCTTGACTAGTTTTCAAATAAAGCAATAAATTCTTAAACAATTATCACTATTTGGGCTTTTGTATTTAATTTATTATGTTTTAATTTTATATGTTTATGTTAATGTGCTTTGTTTTTTTACAGAGAAAACTTGATGAAATTCCTGATGACATACATGATGAAATTTTTGAGTTATGTGAAAGACTGTCAGATGATGAAGAAGATGATTCAGATGCAAACGACCATAATTTACATGAGATTATACAAAAGAGAGCTGAGGACAGAGTTGCTGGAAGACTGATAAAAGAACTCAAGACTGCTCTGGTTTGTTTGACTTTTCTATGTAATAAATTTACTTTTTTTGGTCCACAGTACAACATAATTATTTTTAAAATTGACTTGTATTAGGTTAAAATTTGATTACTATTTCATAAGCAACAAAAAAAGACTATTGTATGACTTTTACCTTTTTATATCCTCAATATTATATGTAGTAATTTCAAATGAAATTTCTTAGTTGGTCAAACGTGCTGAAATGTTAGAACGGGAAGAAGTGGTCAGATCAATTAAGAATGGATTTAATCGACAAATGTCAACACAGACCTATGAACAAGAAGAAACTCCGTCAGAAATGATAGCTTCTATTATGAAAACCTATAATGAGGAAATGGCTTTTAGAGGCTCAACTTCTGGATCACAGAATGGTTCAAAGATGAATAAAGTAGATGCTTGCACCTTAAACTCTATGAAAGACCAAGAAAGTTTGAATTCGACTGGCATATCACAAAGTATTCAATTTATTATTTACATTATATTTTTAAATTGGTTTAAAAAGAGTGGATTTTGTTTTACTTAAAATTTATTTGATTGTGAAAATTTAACATAACAAAAATCATTTAGTTACTCTTAATTTTATTATGCCTTGATATATTATATATATATATATATATATATATATATATATATGAATAAATAGTAAATTCTTTCTTTAAACAAACTACTTACAAACATAACTATAATGATATTTTTTGTTTTCTTTTAGTAGTTCGATGGATGTTGGAAATTCATTTTGTTGTATTATTGCACACACACAAACATATATATATATATATATATATGAGTAAGTTCTTCAAGGGCATACATCAAATAAAAGGCAAAGATTTAGAAGTTAATCTTTAATTTTTCCAAACGTTTCGACATAGTATTTTATGTCATCATCAGTGGATCTACAGAATGAATATTGAAAAATTAATATAATCTAGGAAAAAATGACAGAAATTGGAAAAAGAACTATAGATATAAGTAATATAATTATAGCAATAACAATTATACTTAACAGATAGATAAACAAGAGAAATGAAAAGTAAAAAGAAATATATATAAACATACAAAAGCGTAATATATATACATAAATATACACACAAACAAAACATGTATATATGATATGCATGTAAAAACACGTACACATATGCATATATACATACGAACAATACGTATATATAAACATATACATACGGACATGTACATATGTATATATACACATATATACATACATACACATACACATATACATATATACATACATACACACATATATATATATATATACATATACACATACATATATATATAATACATATACATACACATACATACATATGCAATACAGACACATACACATATATAGACAATGAAGGTAACTTACATAAATATGGTCTTACATCAGTAGCTAGCGCTAGGAACACAATTTTGCACTATCATATATACATTAACTTGTTTTTTTAATATATATATATATATATATATATATATGTGTGTACCATGTGAATATTATTTTACAGGTTCGCTTTTTATGAAACATGGACAACCGGAAGAAAAAGTTTACCAACAACGCTATTACACCTCATATCCCAATAATACATTCCAACCAAATATTGATAATAATTATTTAAAAGAAACACCATCACAAGTTTTAGAATTTCTTCACAATGAAACGCATAGAGATAGCAGCTTTGAAAGTTTATATCTAGATCATAATTTTTCAGATATTTCATTGATAAAAAATGAAATGTTGGATGAAGCAAGTATGCAGAAACAAGAGAGTGAATATGAATTTAATTTTATGCTTGAAGATAGTGTACGTGACGAGTGTGGATACACAGATTTAAAGGTATATATGAAAATAATAAGTTTTTGTTTTGACTTATATTTCAATAAGTATTGTTGATTGATTTATTCATTGTTAAAGTAATATATATTACAATTATATAATAAGATTATTCCAATACTGTTTTTTCATATTTCGTTGACTACAATTATTATCTTCTAATATATATATAAATAAGTCGAGTTTTCCTTCCTGACGAAATAACTCCAGAACGCACGAACCGATTTCGACAATTTTGCATTCGTTAGAAAGGTCTCGAGTTCCGCAAGGTTTATAGCTAAGAAAATTAGTGGTGCATGGCATCGTGCCCAAATGCAAATTGCTGGAACTTCACGCACCGTAATTAAAAATTCGAGTAATAAAAATAATCAATAATTGTTTTAAATAATTGCAAATAGATTATCTTCTATATATATAAAAATAAGTCGGGTTTTCCTTCCTGATCAAATTTTTCCTTTTCAAATATAAAACAAACAAAAAATTTCTTCATCTTTCTCACGAAACCATCTGGTGGCGAAACGGAGTTCGTCGGGTTTGCTAGTATATTTTTATAAACATTGTTTCATCAAATGTGTCGTTATCATGAATATTTTTCTACTATATAATTACCAATATATTATTACTATTATTCTTTACTAATGTTGATTGTTGAGCTATGATCTATGAATGTTGTTGAATTGTTTATTTATTTGTTACAGATTTTACCCGGCACTAATGATTTGTCAAGCGTATCAAGTGAAGATGGATATGTTTCTCATTACTACAAAAGTACACCAGACTCAGTTCGAAGTGAAGAATCATGCAAATCTAATAAAGAACTTCCTACTCGAAGTGGTGATTACTTATTAAACAACTTGCCTCCGCGGCCAAAACCTCCAAGTCGTCGACCTTCAGCAAAGAATCGTTACAGGTTAGACAATTTTATTAACTATGTTTATTTAGATACAGCTTCTCTAGTTTATAATAGTTGTTTAATCTAATTTATTTACAGTAGAGATTTATGAGTTTTTTCTACAACAAAGTTTTGAATATTTACATGTTTTAGGGACTTAATAAGAAATAAGATTTGGGTATATACATTTTATATAGAAATTGTGTGGAGTGATACATGAATAGTCTTAAGAAGACTTTCCATGTTATTTATGTTAAGATTGGTTGAAAACAAAAATGAACAGGCTTAGGGCTAAAGTTATTTAGGGTATAAAGGGTATGGGCGTGTTTTCATACAGAATTGGCCCCACCCTGGTATTTAAATAATTTTGATGCCATTTTGTAGGTATTTTTGAGAAATTGTAATACCAAATTTCAAATCCTGCTCATCATTTGGCCGAGATATCAGTGAAAACTTGTGAAAGTGGCCCCTTTTTTCAAACTCACTTTTTGTCGGAAATATGAGAGATATCGAAGAACTGTTGGCGTCATTCTATTTGTACTGATCTTGTCTATGTTGTTCATAACAAATAATGTGAAAAAATGATTTGTTAGTGCGTGAAAAGGTGAAAATGATTTTTCACTTTCCATTTTCTACCAGTGCGGCTTGTTTGACTACTTTTATATTAGCATCATTCGAAAGCCTGTACATTTTTCTTCTATTATTGAAAAACTCATTTAAATCTAAGTGGAACTTTTGGAGAAAAGTTGGAAAAACTTAAGCTAGTACGCGCGCTGCCAGTACAAGAACGCTCATATAAAGTCGCTTTGCAAGAGCGAAAAGGTGAAAATGAAAAATCATTTTCACCTTTTCACGCACTAACAAATAATTTTTTCACATTATTTGTTATGAACAACATAGACAAGATCAGTACAAATAGAATGACGTCAACAGTTTTTCGATATCTCTCATACTTCCGACAAAAAGTGAGTTTGAAAAAAGGGGCCACTTTCACATGTTTTCACTGATATCTCGGCCAAATGATGAGCTACTGATTTGAAATTTGGTATATCGAATTTTCTCGAAAATACCTATAAAATGGCATCAAAATTATTTAAATCCCAGGGTGGGGCCAATTCTGTATGGAAACACGCCCAGACCCTTTTATAAAGCAAAACGTGGCATATACATTTATATATATGCTATTATTTTCCTCTATACAGATATGAGCCTGAAAGCGGTGATAACAAAGTTAACAAACCTTTGATCATGGATTTTAAGTTTGCTAATGAAGCAGTGATCAAAGCACGCGAAATGAACTTGATAGGCGATGAAGAACATTTTGGAAACTCAGAATGAAATTAAACTTAACAAAAAAAGACTGATCTTAAAATGTACAGAAATTATTTGAACTTGTGTTTGACATGTCAATAAAAATTGTAAGTAACATGATTTTGTAATGACTATAGAATTGATGGTTATAATTATCTCATATTAATCATACAAGAATATGAACAAGTGAGTATGAGAAGAAATTTTATTTTGTAACGTTTCTTCAAAAACGGTTGTACCAATTTCAAAAATTTAAGAACCATTCGCCCACGTTTAAGTCAAAAATTCTGGATTGATTTTAAAACTACAAAAACAGACCGAAGAGTTTGGAATAGTGCTGTCATAGTTTTTGATAAAGATTGGTCAGCGAGTTTTCTTCGTAATTTGATGTTGATTTTCTTGCGTTTTTTCTTGAGATAAAGAGTTCATGATCTTAATGAACACCTGAAAACATTATATTTCTAGTTCTTCAAAATGGGATTGAAATATTAAAATTTATTAAAGTCTGGAATAATGAGCCGTGATTTTACGACATATACGGTTATGTTTGTACATAGATATTATATATGTATTAGTTGTTAGTGAAAGCAAAAACTTTATTTTCGAAAGAAACATAGAACATTTTATCTAAATAGGTGAATCTCTTTTTAGAACCAAATCGTTAGAATGCTTTGACATTAAATAATTTTGATATTTAATACGAATAAAAAGGCATTCTAAAACTTTTGAAAAATATTGACGTTCAATATTTTTATAAAATTCAATCTATGTTTAAAAATTAAAAAGAAACACGAAAAAAATTGATGTATGTGTGTGATACAATTTTTTGTCCACGATTTCGGGCGCACAAATTAATCGGTTTGAATGATTCGAAAATCATTCGATTCTTATTGATGAGAAGACGTGCTGATTATTTTTTGGTGAAGGCAGGCCCAGCCGTTTAGAAGATACGGGGCAAAAAGTGCCAAAAACGGTAATTCAGTCTTTGAGAGAAACGAGTACCCGATTTGAATGATTTAAAAAACATGTTACTTGTATTGACAAAATGAAGAATTGATGAAATTTTTGGTAAGGCAGGTCTAGCGGTTTCGGAGATACAGAGGAAAAAGTATAAAAAAAATATATTTGGCGGTGACAAATGATCATTAGGCATATACACATCGAATTATCAGATATTTGATTAAAATTTAAAAAATGAGTGCTAATTCTATTTTGTTGGGTGCCGTACCAAGATTATTAATTTTTAAAATTTACTTATACTTATTCAAGCAAATTTCAAAATCTTCAGATTTTTTTTTCAAAATTTTTAATAATATTCAAAGTTTTAAACTTCAAATATGAATTTTAAATTTACAATTCAGTGTGAAAATGTATATATTTCAAACGCGTTATTCTAATCGTAAGAAATATATCCTCAGATGGATTTATTCGGACCTCTTGCTAATGTAAACATTCTCAAGTGTTTTGAGCGATAAGATCTTCACTGTCTATTTTATGAACGATAAAATATATAGTGATTATAATTATCTACTTGAAAATGTTCAAAACAATTGTTATTAATCATTGATCAATATTTATTGATTACTGATATTTGTTCCTCGAATATTTAATTCTGGTACGGGAAGTACCAGCAATTTGCCTCAAGGCAACGATGCCATGCACCACTATAGTTTTATATTGTAAAGGTACTATTTGAGCGGTAAACCAGGCGGTAATTTTGCCGTTCTTGTAGGATTAACTTCGGTTTGACCCTTGGCCAAAGTCTTAACTTGACATTTTACTAATTAGAGTATTAATCATTATTCGAGCATGATGTCACTATAGTAATGCGTTTTTTCAAAAACTATTTTTATAGATTAATAAAGTTAACGATGATAAAGTTCGAGTGTCTGGCCTTAATCGGTGTCAAGTTGCCATGCCAAATCTTAAGTGGGAACATTTCAGTTGATACATCTTTATGTAATACACAATTTGATGAGAATTCATTCCTGATTCCAATTGACTCTTGATATTGACTGACGTACGGAATTTGTTTGAAGACATTTTCATTGATAGATCTGCTATGAGCGAGTAATAAATCTATATTCACGCAAGCGTACATTAATTATTATTTTATTAATGATGATTTGTGAATAAATTATTACATATGTTATATATTTGATATTAATTACTGATCAATTTCCCGAAGGAGAAGTTTATTTTTTGCCAGAAATCCTGAATTGGAATAAGAATATGAATGTATGCCAATTTAAAAAATAATTCGATTTAATTCGAAAAAAGTACTTCAGTTGATTAGTTTTACGAGACGATCGGCCGGACTGTTTTTTTTAGCAATTTTCAGAAAATTACTGAACCGATTTTGACATTCAAAAACCGTTCAAAACGCATGGATTTGGGGAACATGCTATATCTAGTCTTTAGTATAATAGTAATAGTAGTATAATCGCTTTTAATTGTTAAAAAAAATGTGTTGGCGAGAATTATAAATAAAAAATAAATAAATAAAAAAATATGAATCAAAGTTTGATTATAATTTTAAAAATCATTAAAGTTTGGAGTAGTGGGCAATGTTAAAATTTTAAACTTCTATCGTAACAATTAATAATTTTAAAGATTAACTTTGATTATTTACGTATACCGAAAAGTTTTTTGCAACTTGCTAAGTAAAAATGCCACTTAATTAACATTTATTTTTATCATTAGACATTTGCTCTCTAATTTTTTTTGGAAAAGCGTACTTTTTTTATCAAGACCTGCAAATTTATTTTTAGTTCTTTTAATACGTATTATAGAAATCTCAAAATTGATGTTTTTTATATCTTTACGTTTCAATAGCTTAGAATTATTTATTTTGGTTACCTTAAAAGGGGAACCCTTTCGTTGCTCGTCTGGGATTTTGTTGATAGATTTGGTGACCACACTGACCGCCGTAAAATATTAGAGTCCTATGAAAAGTGATTTAATTATAAATTTTAGATAAAGTGGATGTATACGGGTGTGTTTGTGCACTATAATTAATATAATCATAGATATTATATGTTGTATAAAAATATCAATTTCAAATCGTATTGATTAATTGTTATTGAAGAGAAAACTTTATTTTCGAAAGAAACAGAAAATTTTATTAACTGAATTCAATTAAGTATTGGTTATTTACACGGGCAAGAAAGTTCACGCAGCTTGACTTAAGTCAGAATGCTACTTCTACCTAGTTTAAATAGATTTGTGATATTTTCAAATTCTATGGTTTATATAAAAAAATTTTGTTTGTTTTAGAACCAAAGCGTTAGAATTCATTGTAATTTGAATTGCAATGAAAAATTTACAATATTTTAATAGCATGCATACATTTTTCAACTAAATTTTGTGATCTGAAAAAATAAATGGAAACTGCTTACAAGCAAAGATTTTGTGCTAAAATTTGAAAATTTCTTGAGGATTTTTCACAATTTTCCGATTTTTTATCTAATTTAGGATATATTACTGGGCAAATGGGGTGGGGTAATAGGTGTCATATATTTTAGAAACATTCCAAATTTAAACAAATGCTTAAAACATTGTATGAAGTTTAGAAGAATATTAGGTTAGTTTTTTTTTAAATATTGACAGATTATAAAATATTGTTTGTATATTACCGTTTTAAGGTATGTTCTATTATCTTTTTAATCTATTTTATGGTAATAGATTCTATTCATTCAATAGCAATGTGATTAAAAAAAAGAAATTAATTCATTTTAATTCATTTTTATTAAGTTGCTTGAATGAAGTAAAATAATATTAGTTTAATATTGCTAAAATTCTTAAGAATTCTATAATTTTTTAATTTGTTTCAATTACGCTTTCAGGAAGTTGGTATTCTTTTATTTTTCATATCTCCGTTAGTTCATTAATTAATGAGTTTATTTTCTTGCGATTATTGGAATAAATTTATAACGTATGATTACACAATGATCTGAATCATATGCTAATAAGTAATTTAATTGAAACCAACAACAATGTCAATTAAAAAAACCAACACGCACATCTAATAGCATTGTGTTATTTCCGACCGCAAATCTTTGATATGCGTTCAAATTTAAAAGGCGAGCTGGTAACTATAAACAAATCATATTGGAATTCACTGAATTCATTCTTCAAAATGCCAAAGTTTTAATCTGAAGATTTATGATTAATTTATCTTTTTCGCAACTGTTAAAAATCAATTTCTCAAGTTGATTTTTTCAAACGCAACCACATCCATTCTCATCTTTTAGTCTATATTAAGTAAACTGTACTTCGGAATTTGCTTTTAACATAACGAAAATTAATTATTTGATTTTCAAAATTTACCTAATATTAGTAACCGTCAATCATTTTTCAAAAATGAGATTTAATTTTAATCAATAGATTTAATATATTAGTTATTTTTTTCGATTCATGATGAAATACCAGAAGAAGTTTGTTTTCACTAAGAAATCAGATATTCACGAAGTTTCAAGTAATTCTGAATTGTTTGAAACTAAATTTAGTATGTGTTTATGTGTGCTTGTGGGTCAAAATGTGAGCTTTAGTTAACATTTTCGCAAAAACGGCTGAACCGATTTCAAACATTTGAAAGCCATTCAATGGAATTTGATAGGCGTTAATGAGTTTTAAGAAAGGATTTTAAGTATAGTGGAAAGTTTTTCATATACGTTTTCGTGAAAACTGAACTGATTTTGAAAATTAGCATTTCCAATATTTCTTTAAAATTGATTGTTGATTTATTTACGATTTGATGAAATTTTTGTAATAGAGTCCATGGCCTTCACGAACTTTCTATAAAAAGTAGTTTAATTATAAAAATCATCAATGTCTGGAATAATGAGCGACATAAAAATTTCATCTATTGTCACAATTTTAAAAATTGCGAATTTTCAATTCGAATTGATTTAGTCGTATTGATTAATTTACACATATCGAGAAGTTCTTGCAATTTAACGTTTTAAAGTTTTCCAAAATATTTTATCATATTTTAAAAGTAAACGTTTTGTTAAAAATGTATTAAGGCTTATTAATCTTAATATTAAAAGATTGTTTTAAATGATTGCTTTAACAATTTTCAATAATTCAGTGAATTATCTATAAATAATGCAGTTGTATCAATTTTTTATTTCTATGTTTGCAGCAGAAAATTTGAAGTACTGTTGGGCTTGATTGTATAAAAATTCTATACAATTCATTTTCATATTACATTTTTTGTTTCAACTGCTTTTTTGGTGGTGTTTTGAAACATTTGCTTTCGTACCATAACTTGTTTTTGTAAAAATAACATATTCCACTTTTGAGATTGACGTCAGCAAATACACCAAAGTTTTACGGCCAGTGTTAAAATAAAACATCGAAAAGACTTCTTAAATTTGCGGGTCAAGAACCGATCGATATATAAACCATGCAATTTGAATTGAAATTTTTGCACTTCTTACAAACATTAGTGCAATGATTAGTATAGAAAGATATTTTAATCAGTTTTCAAAATAAGTATCAGAAACAATTTTTTTTTATTCAATTTATAAATTGAAAAAGTAATTCAAACGGACAATGTTAATTATTTCGAACTTCAAATTTTGTTATGAAGGCAAATTTGATTAATATGCTGATTTACAATACACAATTATTATAAAACTTTGGTATAAAAATAATTATTATTAAATATTTATCAAATCAGTTTATTTACGACTGTAGCGGAATTTTGTTTGCCTTCAAATTGCTGCAACTTCAAAACGTTTGACGGAAAAACGATTTAGAATATTTTGAGATTTCAATAGAATGTAAAAATAATAGTACAATCATATATTTCTGTCATAATTATTGATTTACGTAGATGGAAAGTGGACAAACATTAATGTGTAAATTACGATATTTTATGATTCTGAAATTTTTATTGTCAAGACCTTTCAGCAAAATAGTAATAAAATATAAAATGACTAATTTAAACAATTTACATATTGAGATATTATAAGCCGGTGCGACATAAAATGCACTTTTAGCACAAAAATATTTTTGCATTTTTTCAATTTATATAGTGTAGATATTAAAATACTGTTATGTTTTTTTTATAATAATGAACGATTATATGATTTACATATTTATTCGATATATCGTTCTACATATTTATTCAATAAATAACATAATTCTAATGTGTCAAAAATGGTTCTAATGTGTATTAAAAATATACCAATTTTATTTATTATACGAAGCAATTGAAAATTGCTTTCCAACTAAATTCAAAATTAAAGTAAAATGTATTAGAAATGAACAATATTTTGGAAAAGTTTGCTGTCACTGTTATTCTTTTTATACAGAGTAATATATTTAATCCGTAAAATTTTACTTATTAACATTCTGGAGGAGAAGTTAGTTTCCTTTCTCAGCCCTTAGTGGTTAAATATTTATTTTATTAGTATGCAATTCAAACTAGCTAGTTGTAAGTGGCATAATATAGGTTCGTTAAAAGTAGACATTTCATTGACGTTTTTTGAAAAAACGGATGAGTCGATTTAAATAAAAAAATTAAAAACTACTGGCATTGTTTAGCTTTTTGATACGATCGGCCAAATCGTTTCTTTAGAATTAACAGAAAACTGCAACATTTTTCGTTCGCGCTTTAGGATAAAATTCTGAAATGATTTTGAAAATACAATAACCATTCGAAATATATTATTTGGGAATCGTGGTCATTATTTTTTGGGTAAAGATCTCATTAGTTTTTGACTGTAGTCTTAAAACATTAATCAATAGTATATGAGAATATGGACAGTAAAAAAAAGCATTTGCATTTTTTACGGCGCTTCAAAAATCACATAATTTTCATGCCTCTAAATTAGAATACTCTTAAATCAAAATGAATTATTGGAACACCACGGTAGTGTTTTTGTACTGAGTTTTGGATTTAAAAATAATCTCTAAAATATGCCTCTGTTTAGACTCGTGTTATTTTTCCATGTTTTTAACTTCTTGAAAAATAAGTTATAGTAATCGTCCAAAAATCGAAAATGAAATTTTTTGCATATCTTCACATGTTATCATACATTAGAAAAAATTGATGTTTTTGAGTAAGTATGGATACAATTTTTTGTCCACGATTTCGGGCGCACGGGTCAACCGATTTGAAATATTCAAAAAAAAATCTATTTCTACTGATGGGAAAAATATATATTTTAGAATATGGAAAATATTTCGGACTTTAATTTTAATTTCAGCTAAAATTCTAAAGCTCTTTTAGAGAGAACAAAGCGTCCGATTTAAATGATTCCAAAAATCCTTTTGCTTGTATTGAGCAAACGATTGTTTTTGGGGAAAGCAATAAAAAATATATTATTTTAATACCAAAAAAAAATTTTTTTTTGAAGATCGAAAATTTGATTCTAACTAAAATTCTAAAGTTCACTTTTATACTTGAAATAAATAATTTTAACTTTGAAATTCAGTTCAAAAGTTAATTTTAACTTTGCAATTCTTAGAAATATGATATGAAGTCTTACATTTTAACTGGCCTTCATTTTTCATATAAATTTTTATAAACGTCATCGTCCAATTTAAAAGCTCTTATATATTGTCTATAAAAAACGAATAATGAAAGTTTCAGTGCTTGTGGTAATATACTTGAAAATATTTAGTATTCGAATATTTCGTAATGGTACCGATGTTCTAGCAATTTGTAACACTACTAGTTATTTAATTTAACTTAATTATACATAATTAACATATGATTATTTTCAGGGTTCAAGATTAATCTAATTGGAATATAATGAGTTCAAAAAATGAAATCAGAAAATGTTTATGTTATGTATTTTTTTACAGTGGTGCGATGTCCAACTCTAGAGATGATAGAAAAGTTACAATTAACGATCGGCACTAGATCTATTTTAAAATAAAATTCCACTGGCTTATTAATCCTTGGTAAGTAATTTTCTCCCAGATCTTCGCCTATTCGCATGAGTAACCGATCGAGATTTGAATAAGAAATGTCGGCAGATTCCCCGTTTTTATCTGTTCCGTATTTTCGCAAAATCGAGTTTTGTCAAGATCTCCTCGCCATCGCCGGTCAGTATCGATCAAATCATCGCCGCGATCCAATCGACAATTCGTCTCGCGAAATTCATAGTTTATCATACTCGTATTTCGCACGTGCGGCCTGGGTCGCCGTCCCATAGCATTCCGTTATCCAAACAACAAGTGCCAAATTAATATATGTAAAAAAGGTGATATTTGTGATTTATTCAATCGAGATCCTTATGAAGTGCCAATTCAGAAAAGGAAGGTTTTCGATAATATTTTACAGGAAGGAAATCACTCAGAGACGAACCCTTCTGTGATATCAAGTCCAATCTGGTTTTCGGTGAGTTTATTTTTATTAATTTTTTTTTTCTGTTTTAGAAATTAGTATCAATGTTGCAGTTATAGACAATTGCCCTTAAAATATTACAAATTTTTGCTAATAAATTAAGCAAGTTTCAAGTTTTTTATGTACATACAGTTTTAACAAAAATTCTCTATCAGCATATTTAATTGCTTACTTTATTGAAAAAGTTCAATCACTTCAATCATATTATAAATTCATATATATATATATATATATATATATATATATATATACAGTGGCGGCGCTAGACCATTCGTGGGCGTCGGCGAAATTCGTTTGCGAGGCCCCCCTTTTTTGCTAGTTGCAAGTTGCTAGTGGTGCATGGCATCGTGCCTAAAGGCAAATTGCTGAAACTTTTCGTGCCGTAATTTAAATTTTTGAAAAGCTTTGAAAAAATTTGAAAAGTGAAAGAAATTGACTTTTTTTAATTTGAAATATTTTGTTGAAAATTTCGAACTTTTTTTCAAAGCAATCACGTTGCGTTAGCTGCTTAGAGACGAAATATCGAAGCGCGTAAACGCCGCGTTGCAGTCTAACTTAACTTACTATTAATTAAAATCTTTATAAAATATCTGATAATTTGATGTGCATATGCCAAATGGCTTTTGTTGTGCTTTTCTACTGGATTTCCAAAACCGCTAGACCTGCCTTCCTAAAAATGTAATCAGTTTGGCACTTTTTGTCCCGTATCTTCAAAACGGCTTATCCTGCCTTTGTTAAAACCTAATCAGCACGTCTTCTTACCTTCAATACATGTCAAATGTTTTCTGAATTTTTCAAATTGGTTCACCCATGTTCGCGAAATCGTCGACGAAAATTTGCCAAAATGTTCAGAAATCTTTGAAGATATATAAATTTTTTTTTACATTTTTTGCGATTACTATAACTGTATATGAGATTTATTTTTAATCAGATAAATACACCAATTGAAGTAGACAAAAATTACACAAGTTAAAACAAACTCTTCGGCAAAAATGGTTTGTTCTCCAGCTATTAGAAAAGCACTAAAATTAAATAATTATCGCGAAAAAGTTTCCTTTTGCCCAACCATTTTATTAGCAAATTTTATGTTTTTTCGATCATTATGAATAAAAAATGGATGGAAATCACCGACTTAATAACTAATTAGATAAAATATTGCAATCTGCAAGTGATTAATTAGGTTTAAAAAATCTATGGTCATACTAATTTGAGTGCACAAATCCGAACATCACATAGTAGGGACATGGTCTAAAAGCTCGTCTCATTATTCTAAAATTTAATGACTTTTTATAATTAATCATTTATCATAGTTCCATAAAATTTATGTTATGTAGATGATACTAACAAGTTTTTTTTGAAAAAATATTTTTACAATAAATTACGAAGAAACTGTGCGGTCGATCTTGACGAAAAACAATTCAGCACGATCGCCAACTGAAAACTTTCGATCAGTTTTTGAGTTTTTAAAATTGGTTTAAAAATGTCAAAATGTCGTTTTTTAAGACGCTTTAATTTTTTGTCGACGACATCAGAGCGGATCAACCGATTTAAAGGATTTAAAAAAAACATTCAATTCGTGTTGATAAATTGTCAAAGGCAGATTTAGCGGTTTCGGAGATACAAAAAAAGTTTAAAAGGTTATCAATTTTATTTGAAAGAACTGATCATCTCGATAGAATGTTTAAAAAATATATTGCTTGTGTTGACGGTGTGAAACAATGATTAGTTTCAAATTAACAGTTTTTGTTATTATCTCATTGTTATTTCTCATTGATCAATTTTTATTGATCATTGATTACTTTTATTCCTCGAATATTTAATTACTGTTTCCATACGTTAAGATTCCCACTCGTATGTATTTCCAAAAAGAACGATGATTTACATAGTGCTTACATAAGAAATACACAAATATAAACAACCAGAGAATTAGCTTGCGCGAAGTTATTTAGATTTAATAATTTATAGTGTTGACAGACGATGTTAGATAATGTCCATAAAAGATAAAAGAGTAAAATGATAGTGCCTGTAAACCACTAATCACCTTCTTTACTCGCACATCCGTATGAAAATTAACTAAATTTTAAATAATTAAAATTTTTCCGGGGCCTCTTGCGAGGCCCCCCCAGGCGCGAGGCCGTCGGCGGCCGCCGACACCGCCGACGCCTAGCGCCGCTACTGTATATATATATATATATATATATTAACAAAGTCTAATAATCGGGCATAACATCAATAAAAAACATGAATTTCTTTCAAAAATTTATTTTAAATCCATACGTTTCGGCTATAATCCTAGCCTTCATTCAGTGGAAACTAAAAATAAAATTAAAAACTAAAACAATTGAATTGGAGTGAAAGACTGGTTGAAGATGTAATAGAGAAAGACATTTTTTAAAAAATATTTTTACCAAGATTCTACACATGTGAATTATTTTTTAAAATATGTCTTTCTCCATTACATCTTCAACCAGTCTACGAATAACACACTATTCATTTGTGATTTTTTAAAATCAGTATTTTGTGAAAATATTGTGTAATTTCAAGTTAATGTTTATAATACATAGTGTAGTGCATTACCATATCCTAATACCATGGATTATTAAAATTTTCCAATTTAACACTAAGATCAACTAATTGTAAGTACTATTTACTATTTTATTTTTTCTTTTCACTCCAATTCAATTGTTTTAGTTTTTATTTTTATTTTTAGTTTTCACTGAATGAAGGCTAGGACTATAGCCGAAACGTATGGATTTAAAATAAATTTTTGAAAGAAATTCATGTTTTTTATTGATGTTATGCCCGATTATTAGACTTTGTTAATACATATGTCAACATCAAATTCAGAATCATACAATATATATATATATATATATATATATATATATATATGAACACACACACATATATATATATATATATATATATAACTAACTATTTTTGATGTTGAGATATATAAGTAAGTTCTTGTAGAGCGATACACCAAAGAATAAAAAACAAAGATTTATAAATTAATATTTAATTGCAATCGTTTTGACATTCAATTTATGTCATCATCAGTGGATCTAAAAACAGTGTAAAAATTAATATAATTAATATAATATACTTAATATAATATAATTAATATAATATAAATAATATAATATAATTAATATAATAATATTAATATAATATTAATTTTTACACTGTTTTAGATCCACTGATGATGACATTAAATTGAATGTCAGGAATTAAAGATATCTATCTTGTATTGCCCTACAAGAACTTACTAATATAAATAAATATATTATATGTATATATTAGTGTGGTCCTTAATATGGATAATTTCGAATCTCTGCTCTTAGGGACTCGAATGCTTCCAAATTGATAAAAAATTCTCGCAAAAAAAAGTTTTAGCTCCTAATATTAATTTTAAGATAGTCTGCACTCCAACTAAAGTTTCTTGGTTTTTCTTGCTATGTAAATATTTATTTTATAAATATTAAATTTTTTATTTACGATCAAAATAAGCAAATACAATGTTATTTCCAAAATATTTAGACCTAAAACTTCCAGGGAATCTTTTTATCGATTTGGAAGTGTTTGAGGTTCTGGGAGCAAAGAAATTCGAAAATATTCATATTAAGGACCACTCTAATATATATAATTTACTGATATAAAAGATCATTAAATTATTATTTTTTATTTTTATACCTTTGAAGTAGATGATTTGATTCAGAAATTTATATTAATGTGCGACCAATAGACGATTGCCCTTCAAATGTAAGAAATACTTGTTAATAAATGAAGTGAATTTGAAGTTTTTAAATTTGCTACTTCTAAATTTAAAATATTTTTTTTCTCAGCATATTTAATTGCTTACTTTATATTTAAAGTTCAGTCACTTCAAATATAACATTAACATAATATTTATGAAATAGAGTTCATTAAATTAGTATACACATATATATGTATGTACAGGGTGTTCCAACCTTTACGGGGTGCCAAAACGACCCGGTTTGTCCGGGACAATCCCGGTTTTACAACATGTTTTCCGGGTTTTTCTAAAAACAATATTTGTACCGGAAATAGATTTTTTGTCCCGGATTGTCCAGGATTTTCGAAAAGAATATGTATAAATTGAATCTTCGCTCTTACTCGATAATATAATTTCAACTACGCATCAAATATCTAAAAATGTTATGTACAATTAGTATTATGCATATATGAAAAATGCGGGTTAAAATAGCCTCTCACATTAATAATTTATTATTTTTATTTTACGAAAATAACAAATATTATGAAAATGAACTTTTTGACTGTCTAGAATTAGTGATAATTACCTCACCTGAAAAAAAATCAGAAAATAAATCTCACGTTGTTGGGAAATTATGAGCTTTCAAGTGCATCCTAGAGCTTTGTGAGAGCACGACCATTTTTTGATTATTGTGGTTAATTTTTTTACTAATTTTGTTAATTTAAAGTTTGGAACCGTGACCGTGAATAGCATTTCTAGGACCACAATCAAAGACAATAACACAATTGTCCTGAGTTTTCAAGAATTACGACTTCTTGTTTAACTACGTATTTAATTTTTCTAAAATCGGTCGACTTTGAGAGGCCTTTCTTTCAAAAAAATTGTAATAAACTTAGTTCAAATATTTCTCGCTCGCAAATATTGTTAACTTAGCTCGTAGGAATCCTTATGTACTTCTGACTGCTAAACTAAAACAGAGTTAAAAAAAACACCAAAATTAAAATTTCATAAAAGCTCTAGGTTGCAATTAAAAGCTCACAATTTTCATAAAACGTGAGATATCTTTTTTTCAGTAAAGGTCAATACTATCACTCCGTTACGGCTTGACGTTAAGTTCTGGGTCAGCCTGTATATATATATATATAAATAATTTAAAAGCAAATCAATATTATATATTAAAGTTTTGAACGTTAATAGCATCGTGAAAATACTATAACCCATTCAATTAAATGCAAAATGCAATGTGCTTATCGTGCTATGATCAATAAACAAAAATATCAACGATAATAAATTAAAAAGGTTTACTTACACATTAAAACTATTGTTAAAATAATACTGAAACTTTCCTAGAATTTATGGCCCCACAATATTGTTTTTAAAATGTCTTATTGCTAATTTCCTCTCTACAGAATGTTATATTCAAATAACTGTCAATTAAAATAATTGAACATGTAAATAATAAAACTTTAATTATTAAATATAATGATTATTATTATAAAAACATGTTGATATTTCAATATAAATTGATAATATCAAAAATTTTGGAAATAAGGTTAAATTTAAAATTTGAAAAACGCGATTAAAATGTGCTTAGACATAATAATAACGTAGCAAAATATTAAAATGCTTGTGTGCAAGATTTTATTATGTGATAAGCATTACAATTGCTAATTATTCATATGGGGAGTTTATTATGTAAAATATTTAAAAATGCAAAAAATACTATAAAATACTGCGCAATTCGATTAATTACAGGAACTATCTTGTAATTGAAGAATCATCCCCAAAATTAAAATTACTTTAAAACACATCAAAACTTTTTTGAAGAGTGATTTTTCAGACGTTAATTAGAATTTACGGTACACTATTTTTACTACAAAATCAAAATTTCAATATATATTTCATAGGGCATTTATCCATCATAACATATTGAAATCAGTCAGTTATTCGTACAAGTCCTTCGTACACTTTAGATATTTTGCATTCTTGTTATAATGAGATAAATTCAGATAAATATAATTAGGCCAGAGATTAATATTGTTTTTTTACCTTAAAGTTAATTTTAACGATTTTTAATGATTAGTTCATTATGCATTCATAATATCGGAAAATTACTGAATGAGGCAAATTTTAACGCTGTTGTTCGACATGATTAGTTTTTTTCATTAATATAAATCGTAGAGACACTATCGAAATTGGATCTGGATATAAGTCTTTTTGAATACTTGATTATAAATTTCGTTAAAAGTCGTTACAGATAATTGCAATGCTATATGCTTTTACTATTGTCAGTTGCTTGGACCTCCAATTTTACCCAAAACTAGAAAAAAGTTACTTGCAAACAAGTTAATAGGTCGAATTTGTTTGCTCTAATACTCCAATTACCATACAAATATAAATATATATTTAACTTCCTATAGGGTAAGTTATTCAAATTTCCAATGAAGTTATTCAAATCTACAATGAAGACGTTTTCATATCTTCTAAATTTCTGAATTGTTTCAAGACTGATAATTTTTTCGTACATTTGAAAGAATTTGTATGTAGAATGTACAGATGTTGTTGCATGTATAATTTTTTCATGTTTTTCGAAGAATGTATATGCTATATACTAAATGTATATTGATCTTTTTGTATAGTTCCAAATCATTTGATAGTGTGTTTAATACAGCCAAACAAACCAAAGCTCAATTTTTGGTGTACGCTACCAAGTTCAGGAGAAAAATGTTCTTAATACAGTACTTTCAACTCGAATTACTAAAATTTTCGAAAAAAAAATTTAATAATGAAAAAAAAAAGATTTTGTGTATTATATTATACATATAATAATTAAAATTTTTACATTATACATATTATAAAACACAACTCATTCTTATCAATTTATATCCATATTGGATGAAAAGTTCAACCCAAGTGGGTTAATGTCACAGCAACAATAAAAGTCGTATCCTCTTGCATTCGAAATTCTAATAAAAATCTGTATTTACTATATTAATTTTAAATAAATAAAAATAAATTAGAAACAATTGATATAATAATATATAATAAATATAATTCTAGACAGAAATGTAACACTGATTAAAAAACTGTACTATCCCATTCTTGACAAAGTATTATATTAATATTACCTATTAAATTTGAAAATTGCGTTGGGAAACTGACCATGGAACGATTATCATCTTTGCTTATTTAATATACAGAGATAAAAATTTTGTAATATCATTTATTTTAGAATCATCGCACGTGGAAATAAAATACTTACATAAAATACCTATACTACCAAGTACGTCCTTATTGAGATAAAAGTAATAGTAATGTACTATCTATCACAATACATATAGTGATAAAATCTTTGAATAATTTCCTATAATCTTTATCTCATGAGTTTTTTTAATGAATTAAGATTTTGATAAAAAATTGCAACACAAGAATTCATATTTACATATATACATATACATATGTATATATATATATATATATATATATATATATATATATTATAAATTCAGAGCATATTAATGTATGCGATTTATGTGTTATGTAATAAAATATACATATTCTTGACCAGTATTATTAACACCGACATTTTTTAGAATATAATTATGAATCTATACCACAAATGTTACAATGATAAATCAAATATCTTCATTACAAATCACCGACAAATAAACATTTCAATCACAGGTGATCAGAATCTGTAGATACAAAAAACAATTGTTCAATTAGTTGGTTAAAAAAGTATCATAAGTTAAAATATAATATAAAGTATGCATTTTTTTTCAAGATAACGCTAATAAAATATTTATTATTACATTAAATATTATTATGATAAAAGTTTGTTTTCCTGTTGCTCGACGTTTAAAGTCAATCTGAATCTTTTGATACGAAAATTGTAAAATTTATGTGATCCCTAATTTAACCTTTTGTGCTGCTCCGATTTTAAAAGCCATTTGATGAAATTCGATAAGGAATTAATAAGTTGAATAGTTTTGCATCACGATTGTACTAATAATTTCTTTATAATTAGCAGATAAGTGCAAATTTTTTTCGTTAACGTTTTTGTCAAAAAAATTGAATGATTTTGAAAATTTAACAACTTCTTGAAAGGTATCATATCGGAATCGCACTGAATTGTTTTTGGTAAAGAAGAGTTACTTTTTAATTAATTGTTATTTTTTTCTGATCATTATAATGAAATTCTGAATCTATACACTTTTTTAACAAACAAATTTATATATTCTAAGCCTACGTAACATTGTTTAATTATAAAAACTTATTAAAGTTCGAAGGCGCCTTTGAGCACTTACAAAGACACAATCATAAAATGTTCTCATTTACACTTAATGCAAAATGCCAAATGCCTAGTTTTAATATAAATCGATATAATTCCAGTATAGAACGATAATTTGGTATAGAAATTAAATTAAACAAATTTACCATTTTTAAATTCTTTGAAGTTTTAATATATTTGGTACAATTTGTACCTATACTTTTTTTAATTTGAAAATTTGCTTTATTTGACTTAAATACATATATTAATTTCTTACATAAAGATCAGTACCTGTACTAATTTGTATTTGTTGGTACAAATCTGATTGAATTTATATACATTATAAGGCATTAACTTACAAGTTATGCATAATTTTATTACAAGTTAATCAAAAACTATCAACTAATTTAATATTTAATATTAATTCAATTAATATTTTTTTAAATTAATTAAATATTATTATACTTCAATTAACTTCCCGTAGGGTAAGTAATAGTAATCGCAAAAAATCGAAAATGAATTTTTTTATATATCTAACGTTTCAGAAGTTTCTGAATATTTTGGCATACCTTAGAAAAAATGGATGTATGTGTGTGTGTGCGTGTGTGTATGTGTGTTCGGATACAAATTTTCGTCGACGATTTCGGGAACACGGATGAAGCGATTTGAATAATTCAAAAAACATTCGATTCGTATTGTTAAGGAGACGTGATGTGATTAGTTTTTGGCAAAGGCAGGTCCAGTCGTTCCGAAGATATGGGGCAAAAGTGCCAAAAACGGTAAGTCAGTTTTTAAGAGAACGGAGCGTCCGATTTGAGTAATTTAAAAAAACATTTTACTTGTATTAACAAGATGAAGAACTGATCAAATTTTCATGAAGGCAGGTCTAGCGGTTTCGGAGAAGTAAAAAAAAATACCATTTGGCGGTCAAAAATGATCATTAGACATATGCACATCAAATTATCAGAGATTTTAACAATAAGTATAAATTTTGTTTACATTTCTATGGGTTCCGTACCAATGCTCATCCGTTAAACTGCGGCGAGGCGCTTACGCGCTTCGATATTTCGTCTCTATGCAGTTAAAGCAGTACGATTGCTTTGAAAAAAAAGTTCAGAATTTCCAAAATATTTCAAAATACACTTTTCTTCAAAAAGCCTTTTTTTCAAAAAAGTAAATTTTTGTCAAAAATTTATAGTTTCTCAAAAATCTAATTTTTTGGAATAATTTTTTTTTTAAAATGTTAGTCTTTTAAAAAAAAATAATTTTTGGTACGGGAAGTTCCAGCAATTTGCCTTAAGGCAAGATGCCATGCGCCCCACTAGTTTAATATTAATATGCTAATTCTTCAGCATGTCAATTAAAATCATATTATTAAAATATATGGCCCTCTATTACCTTTATACTTGGCAGTTATTGCTATACTGTTAGTTTCTATCATATGTTTTGAGCAAAACGCCAAAAAATGTGAACTTATTAGATCGTCTGAAGATTATTCCATAACATTAAGATAAGAAACATGCAAGTTGAAAACTGAAATAAGCGCTGATAAAAATGTTTATATTTCTTTAAATTTTCCAGCAGATTTTTTTAGTTCCTAATGATAGATTCTAATTTACTTCATTGTCAGTTTGTGGTTTTGATTTAATTTGTGTGTAATGTAGCGTGAAAATCTTTGCCCGGTGCAAATATGAAAAATCATAGAGAATGTGATATGTGATATCATTTTCAAATCAGTTGCTTCTTTGTGCTGCAGGTGACTCGGATCGGACATCTCTCTTGGAAAGAAAATTTCTTCGAGCATTTTGCTTCTAATTCTGGTTTTGCAGTTTGTTTAATTACAAAATGCGTGAAGATAGGAATTTCGGAAAAAGGGGCGAAACAAATTATGGCATAGATCTCGAAGACGAACATTTGAAAGGAACATTGCAGCTGGTCGAAGATGTTCAGAAACAGGAGAGGAATGGAAAGCCAAAGGATTTGGATATCGAGAAAAAAGAATTTTCCATCACACCGTGAGTAAACTTTTATTTTATATTTTTTATACATTATAACTTCGTTCACACGTTTTGTAAGAGACTGGACCTTCTTAAGTGAAAAAGCGTAAAAGCGTTTTAATTTTGGTATTAAATGATACATTTATAAATTACGCGAAAAAAATAAATTAACGGCTGCACAGCTGCGGTAAATCATCCCAAATGAAATAGAAACTTTAATTAGTAAAAAGTATATATTTTTAATTTGCTACTTTATGGACCTCTTAGTATTCAACTTAATGAACATAAGAACAGAAATTTATTAAACCACAAGTTAAAAATCGCAAGTTCCAATATTGAACAAATTGTATCGTACATGAAACATCATTTCTCCATGTTACTGTTATGTATTACATTGTTAAAATGCATTAATGATGTTTAAATTAAATTTCTAGTTATTGTTTCTAGGTATTGTTTTCTTTTCAAAATTGTCATGGGATGCTAATATCAAAAATGCTAAAGAGAGACGAATTCGATTTTGCACTTTGCCAAGGGGTAATATTTCGGGGTGATAATTTAAAAAGTTTGCCGAACGCTAAGAGTAATTATAAATATGATATTTAAAATAATTTTTATTTATTTTGGTTTGACATAAAGATTTTGAAGTATGTATTAGAAATTACCAGATTTCCAATATAATTCAACTTATAACTATAAGACCACTTATTATTATTTTTTTTTATTCAATTTTATTCTGCAGTCTGTATATAGGGCCACTTATGGGCAGTTTTAAAGTTCACTCTTGATGAAGCTATTAAGGGGTTACATGGGTTTCCTCGGACAAAAAACAGCATTTTTTCAATTACGTTTTTTACATATAAAAATGAAATATTTTTATGATTTTTTTTATTTAAAAGATACATCTCTTTAAAAAAAATATTAAAATCGCGGTCATTACGACGCCATTTCCGGCAGTCCCTCGGAAAAAAAAGGCGCCTCCGCGTTGTCAGCAGAACTTCTTTCAGGATCATCCAAAATAAAAATTAAAAATACGTGTTTTAGTAAAGACAATAAACTAGGTATTGGACGACGGAAAAAAGAAAAAAAATGAAAATTGGATATTTGGCAGAAGTTTTTATAAAAAAATGCAAGCTTCGATTAAAATTTCTCGACATTCTTTTTTTTTTAAATAGTTGTAATTAAACAAAAAGAGAATTCTTCGTTCAATACCTTGTAAACGATATCTCGAAGACCTGTGTAAAATTTCATCAAGATCAGTTGAGTAGTTTCTAAGAAATCTTGACAACCGTCTTTGAAAACATAGTTTTGAGATAAATAACGGAATGACAATTGTATTAAGCGTTAGGAATTTATGAAAATATGTTTCAAAGTGCAGTAATTGACGTAATAAGGCGTATTATGCGTGAAATCGTATAAAGCATAATCGTCTTAACGGAATTTTACTGTTTTACTTATGCATTGAAAATAACATAATCAATACATAGGCGAGCTTTTGATTAATTAATTCACGTCATAGTTTAAATATAGAAATTCATTTTGCTTTACTTTATTCTACATAATCTAAAACCCGAATATTATAAATAAGTTTTATCATTTTCTTCCTTTTTATTACCACTCATTTATTTTGTTATTCATCCAAGCATCTTTGGATAAGAGAAAAATATATTTATACCACATTTAAATTTAAAACATATTTCGATGAATAAATATATTTTCTGTTAGTATTTTCAAAATATTTATTTTTCAACATTACGTGTTTATATATTTTCAATAAAGGAGATTGTGAAACAATTGATTTTGCACTGAGAATCAATATTTAATATACTCAAAGAAATTGTCGCAGATGTGCTTTTCCATTGAATTTATTACGTAGAGAATATAATAACGTAAATCATTTTATAGGTTCAACGACAAATACTTTTATTATTTGTACAGCTTGATAATGCATAATTTATGCAATTTTCTGTTTAATAAAAGTGCGTTTGAATACGTACTGCAGTAATAAGGTAAATAAAAAACTAATACGTTATTGTAGCTGTACAAATATTATAAAATTTACGTTAACATAAATAAAACACAATTATGATTTTGAATAATCTCAATAAAACTAAAATTGTTAATCATAAATTATAGGAAAATTAATATCATATATTAATACTAATTAATAATTAGTATTTTTACCAGCAAGTCTTATCGTTGTAAGCAAATTTAAGGCGGTATATATTATGAGTACCATAAAATTATATTATTTTGCTCTTTGCTATTGTATATATATACAATAAGTGTGATAAAGTACTATTAATAAATTCAAAAATGTGTCAAAGTACTATTAATAAATTCAAAAATTGGGTAGGGCGGGGCATAAAGATTCAGTTTGACTTTGAGCAAAAATATTGTGGAAACCAAACCAACAAATACCACATATCAACCAAACAACTATCTGACTATGTTCAGTAAAACTCCGAGCTAATTTATTATTGTAGAGATGAGTTTTTTGCTCTTTTTTTTAATTTGTCACCTGTTTTTTTACCCCATAGGAGGGATAAAAAAGGACGACCAGGAGACAAACAGGTCTTATTCTTATTTTTAATTTTGAAGGGATTTTACGAAATAATAGCTACAATATTCAACCAATGCAAAATATAAATTTCATAGGCACATTTTTTACAAACATTACGTTGTGAATAACCTTGATCTGGTATTTCCTCAGAAATATTCATTAGCACTGTTGGAATAACTATTTATTTACTTTATCTCTTGTAACATTGCTTTTTCAACTTAATTTACTTTTTTATTTACTATTTTTATTGTGTACACCTTTACCAGGGTAAGGATTCAGTTGGTCCTTTTTACAGTTAAATAACGTATACTTAAAAATTCTATTATATTGAGGTCTCATAAACTAAACAACGGCGCTACAATACAACTAACAACGAAAGAAACTTCTTTTGTTATGGATTTTTAAATATTGCCGTTTATTTCCCTATAGCAACGTCGTAAGAATCAAAGTTGGTTATACATCTTTTGCTCTCAACTTTCAAATATTTTCATTAAAAATTATTAACTTTACTTGTTTTTGAGATATAGGTGGTAGATTTTTCACCTGCGGATCTTTAAGCCCCTCTCTACCCTATATAGTTAGATTTTGGTTTAGGTTTACAGCTTTTAAAAATATTTGACTATTAATTTAAGAGACCTTTTATGAAGTTTATTTTAATCAACTCTTATCAACCAAATGAAACGGAGACCAACTTTTTATTTGGTTTCGTATGAATAATTTGAAAGATGATTTTGAATTATTTCTAAATTTAATAGTTTTCTTAATTATCAAAATTGACAAGTGCTTCAATTTTCAAGTGCTTTTAAAACAGGTAATCAAACTATTCACGTACAATCATTACAGAGATAATGATCATGATTCACAATAAACTGCAAACTTAGATGTTGGAATTTCCTTCTGAAAACTGATCTAATATTAGATCAAGATACAAAAATTCCATTTGCTATCTTGTTTTTCGCATCTTCAATAAATAATTATTAGTTTTTACATTATTAGTTTTGATAGTTTTTATACTATGATTTCGAAGTAATGATATTCCAGCGTTATCATTGTTTGGCTTACAGAACAAATCTTAAAACAATTATGTGAGAGGAGTTAAGTTTTTCTTTTAAATCAAGGATGAAATGTTAATCGGGACTGTGTAAAAATTTCTTAAGATTTTTTTAACTTCCCGAAGGAGAAGTTTATGTTTTTATCAAAAAATCCGAATTGCTAATTTATGAATTTTTTGAAGTCCAATTTAATGTGATATTTTTCTCGCCTCAATCAATGGAAATCTTACTCGATATCAGTAAAATTAGTTTTATAGTTATGTTTATACAAAAACTTCTGGATATAAAATAGGATGTAAACAAGTTCGGGTTTTAACCCGCTATATTTTTAAATAAATTGCTCGGATAGTTTTTTAAATTTATTTATTAGTTTTCAAATAACAAGCAAGAATGCCAAATTGATAGATATCAATTGTCAATTTGATAAAAAGGTAAATAATGCTGTTTAGTTTTGAATCGCCATATGCATTCTATAAAATACTTGAATTTATAGTTAGTATCATGCTGTTTTTGTTTATTATTTTGCGAAAATGTAATATAAAAGTTTGCTAAACACTTATTTCTTGTTTGAATAAAAGAAACAAAGATGTAATGATTTGCACTTTAGGTATTTTCTGGCAATGTTTATGTATAAAATAATTTACATTAACCAACCAGTTTTTGCCTTTTTTATAGATGGCTGTAAAATTCTATAATATGCGCTCTCAATAGTGTTTTCCAAATATTACTTATTTTTGTAATTACCTAAAATTCAATTATTGATTCTAAAGGGAATTATATTTGAAACTAGCTTGAAGTCAAGTTCTTTTTTATTTCTATCCGCATCAAAAAATTAAAATATTCTAATATTATTACAAAGCAAAATTATGATTTTTATTTTTATTTATTTATAGAAATTTTTATGATATTTATTTTTATGATTTTTCTTTCATTTATAGAAATTAAAACAATTTCAAATTGTATTTAAAATGATTTATTTATATCAAACTATAAAAATAATGTTACAATAATTCTTATTTTCAGACCGTTCCTACTCGGAAAAAAATCCAAGAAAGTTCGTGACCAAGGTGAAAAAAACGTCTCTTTCCTAGAATTGGTAAGTGATTATTTATTAGAATTTTATACATATATATATATATATATATATATATATATATATATATATATATATATGATTTAGTAGTTAATTTTGATGTTGAAATACATGAGTGAGTTCTTGAGGGCGATACATCAAGATTTGATGTATCGCCCTCAAGAACTCACTCATATATATATATATATATATATATATATATATATATTATTAATTTATACATATATTATCAAACTGAAAGCTTTTAACTGATTACTAAAGAACTAGTCATTGTAAATTGTACATTATTGAATTTAAATTGAGTTTATCTATCTCTGTATCTATCTATCTATCTGAAGAACCAAGAAAGATAATTTTTTTTGAAACGAATGGAAAAGTGGACTGAGTCCCTTTTGAAACATCTTAAAGAAAATATAGTTATTACAAACAAATTTTAGTTTTTTAGCATATTTGCTATAACTATTTTATACTTAAAACTTAGAAAACAAAAAAAATGAAATAACTAAAACATATATTAATATAAATAATAATATAAATTAATATAATATATCCGCGTTGAAATTTATATGTTATAAGTAAAATTTATGCAATTTTATAAGTAAAAGTGATACATGATGCGCGCGAAATTTGAAGTTAGGACTTGAAAGATACTTTAAACTTAGTTTAATATTTATAAACATATTAAATTAATTCATTTTTTAAATCATAACTTAAAAAAAATCCTCTCAATAAAACTCAATAAACGTCATAACTGCAAATTTAAAATGCTTTAACAAATTATTTAACTCCTTTTAATTTTAATTATTTATTTACTATTTTCATATGAACTTCCAGCGGTAAATAATTTCCAGGCATAGAATTAGTAATTTGAAATTTACGTCTTTAGATTTGTGGTCTCAATTCATATCATGGGTATTTTTTTATTCTGATCACGTGCGATGGCTTTATTTTTTATGATAAATTTGATATTAATTATAAAGTTCGATTAATTAACATTGATTATTAGTGGTTTCACATGGAAGAATACTGAATGAAAAAATACGTAACTCAAACAATAAGACAATTACTTAGTCAGTAGTATTTCTCGAAGGATAAAAAATAGATTCGTCATGAAAATGATTGTTATCAGAGCCGTCCAGTCTGATTAGTCTCCATTCATGTTTAATGAAATATGCTAATCTATCGATATTTCAGTAATTGTAAACCTTTTCTCTTTTAAGATATTTAGATATTTCATTCTAAGTTAAATTTTCATAGTTTATTGTTGAAACAAATAGATGATAGATTATCTTTCCTTGATTACTCATTAACATTCGTCTATTATTTTAATTATTCATATTATCTGCTAAATCGAAACAATTGTTTATAGCAATAATACATGTTAATTTTCGTAACGTTTGTACGGTGTATATTTGAAAGGCAGTTTTGAATATTTTTTATTCATTATATTTATTTATATTCGTTTATATTAATTCAGGTGTAGACTCATTGCAGTAAAAAATTAACGGTAATTTAAACCTAACACTAAATTAAGTCTAAAATTAAAATTTTAGACTTTAACAATTGATAATAATTTGAACAAAAAAAATATCGCAAATTCTGATGAATTATAATAATATAAAGGATTTGAAATTGATTGATGTTTGAGGTTCTTCTGAAAGTAAGAGATGATTTAAATGCCTCCTTTGAAAATTTTTAAATCTGCTATCTAAAAAATAACGAATAAACCCAGTATCAAATGAGATTGAAGTATGAAAATAATTGTAATGATGTGAAACTTAAATTTGTCGTTGTTAAGAAAAAATTTCTTGAATAATTTTAATTCGATTTTTATTTTCTTATCATATTAAACCTTTATTCCGAAAAATTAAAAAGAAGCGCCATATAAAAAAAGAATAAAGTATGAAAATAATTGTGTTGACATGAAACTTAATTTATCCTTATTAAATGAGAATTGTTTAGATAATTTTATAAAAGAAAATCGGAAAGATTGAAAAAATGGGAAGTATTGATAGATCTTTATTAAAATATAGTTTGATAGTCCAAAATTGGCATTAAAAAATATGGTGAATAATTGGGACTTCAAAAATTCTAGAAAACATTGTCTACCAAATTAATATAGCATTATTCATTTTATTTAAAAAAAACCTAATAATGATCTCGTGGTTAATTAATTCATTTTCGTGACATATTATTTCCAAGGTTATTAGAAATAATAGGATATACTTTATAAATGAATAATTATAATTATTCATTTCGCTAAAATATATTACAAATTAATAATTTGTAAAAGGAAATTGGAAAATTACATGCATATAAGCTTTAATTATGTATAATCTTTGCTTACATTATTATTTAAATTAACATATATCTAATTTGAATGTGAAAAAAGAATAATCTTTTATTTATTATAGCCTTTATTTTATTAAATTTGTCAAAAATTGTTGACAGGTGATAAAAAAGGTAAATAAACTAATTGATCCATTTTAAATTGATTAAAAAATATACATTTTATCTAATGATATATTTATATTATGAAACTTGGCATTATGAAACAATATCTCATTTGTATTCATAGAACTGCACGCAATCACAAAATTACTTCAATAATAATTAAAAGCAGAAGTTAAATTAACATTTTATTTAATATTTTATATATATATATATATATATATATATATATATACAGTATTGAATGGTAGAGTCTTGGATTTGTGTATATTTTGTAGAGTTTCGAACAAGAATCCAAAAATAATACAAAATAAAAAACAAGAAAAGTTTTTAAAAAAACAATTTCTTTATTTAATTATTTGTTTATTGTCGACGTTTCGGAACTAGGTACGTTCCATCTTCAGGACATCTGTCAAGAAACATGATCTTGATGAGATTTTAGCAAACAATATGTTTAGGAAAAGAAAATAGATTTTTCTTAAATAATGAATTAATTGTAAAAAAAATATAATAATGTACAGAAATATGATATGTTCAAAATGAAAATGATAAAAATGATAAAAATAAATGAGTGGATTATCAGAACAGGATATTACACATAATAGAAAATTTTTTGAAAGTTATGGAAATTTTTTAAGAAAAGGTTAATGACAAAGTTGAATTAATTACCTGTATGTTTGAATATTTGTTAGCACTTTTTCACTAAACAAGCTTTTTTAACAAAAATGAATTTGTGAGTTAATTTTCCGCTGAATAATTAGATTTTGTAAATCAAAATTACTAAAAGATTTGTCTTTTTTAAAATTATTATTTGAAAACACAAATAATATTGTTCTCTGGATGTTGTTCGATTGGCTTTTGAAAATTAACTAATTGAAACACTCTATAGAAAACGCCCATTCATTTAATTTCACTCCAAAGATTTTATATCATGAAAGTTGCATCTTTAGAAGGTTATTCGCGGAGAGTTGTCTCATTCTCATAAATGTTTCTAACAGTGTCAACATTAGATCAGATCACAACCTATTACATGATTCATATTTAAATTTTTTACACTTTTTGACAAACAATTAATATCGACTTCCTTTTAAGATCAACAATTTAAGTATTCACACCCTGAACATATAAAAACACACACATACAATCTCACATCTCTCGTTCAAGTGTTTACACGTGTTACAAAGGACACACCAGTTTCAATTAGTTAATTTTCAAAAGCCAATCGAACAACATCCAGAGAACAATATTATTTGTGTTTTCAAATAATAATTTTAAAAAAGACAAATCTTTTAGTAATTTTGATTTACAAAATCTAATTATTCGGCGGAAAATTAACTCACAAATTCATTTTTGTTAAAAAAGCTTGTTTAGTGAAAAAGTGCTAACAAATATTCAAACATACAGGTAATTAATTCAACTTTGTCATTAACCTTTTCTTAAAAAATTTCTATAACTTTCAAAAAATTTTCTATTATGTGTAATATCCTGTTCTGATAATCCACTCATTTATTTTTATCATTTTTACCCAGTAAACCACAAAACGTAACAAAGCCATGAACGTTACGTAACGCTGCCACGTTCGCACGAAGCAGGTACGTAACCTGGGAGGCACACAGAAGTATCTATTTCGCGGGCATGAACGTAACGGCTGTTTCGTTGCACACTAAAACACTGCGGTTGCATTTTTGCTACGTATCAAAGTTGAATAAAAAAGCGTGTAGGTGTCTTTTATGTTACATAATTATTTAATTAAATTTCCTGCAAATATAAAATCAATTTCGGATATTTAGTAATTTTATTAAATATCATTTATATACAAAATTTACATATTACATAGTTGCAACATTGGAAAACTAAAATTTGATAGTCCATAAAATGTTAACCTATAAAAATAAATATTTATTTATTCATAAAATGTATTATGTTTAACTCTCTTGGCAACTTCAGTTAAATCAGACTTGGCAAAGTTAAGTCTTGCGTTAAATATGCTCAACTCACTTGCATCTGTTAATGTATCTGAAATAGAACGAAACATCTTAGTAACATTGTAAACAAATTTTTAATTGAAAATATTGTGAACAAATTAGTCATTTGTGAACATTACCTCTAAACATACTCCTTATTTGAAGTTGATGACTATGTAGTTCTTACAATCATATGACAGAGATAATTATTCGATGAACACACTTAATAATTTTCTTGCATTGATTTTATCCTCTTAATTTTTAAGACGTGAATTTTCTAAAAGTAAAACATTACATATTAGTACTAAATCATATTAGTTAAAATTCTCTTCATGTAGAACCTTAATATACCAATTCTGTAACACAAGATCATCAGACTCGAAATACTCAACAATTCATGTTCTCTTCAACACTTAATCCATATAATGTGTGATATCCGGTGTATTCTTTGTTTTCCTTCTCGCATGCTTTTAAGTCTTGCTTGTTTCTTTGGTGACAATTTATCTTCTTGATTAGAGCAAATTTCCCTAGTTTGAAATCCATTTTGACATAACCCATAAGGGTTATGAGCAGTCTTTCTCTACAATTGAAAAGCAATTTATATCAGTTTTTGCTTAACTGAATAGTTCTGATGGAATTATAAAGAATATGTATAATACCATATATATTACACTTATCTACCTATAAGATTCATATCATATCACTGAATTGAGGTTATGTGATTTTTGACTGGTCTGTCAGAAATTTCAATAAATATGTGATAAATCAATTATCACAATACATAAACAGAATTTGCATTGAACACGACCTATATACTGAAAATAACTAATTAATCGTTAATATAATAATTTGTAAATTTAAAAAAAAATCCGCACAATTATACTCACCTCTGGCGTTTTCGTATTAAATATATCACTTTCCTAAAAGTAAAACATTACAAATTAGTACTAAATCATATTAGTTAAAGTTCTCTTTGTGTAAAACATTAATATACCTATTCTGTAATACAAGATCATTACTTAAGAAATACTCAACAATTCATTTTCTTTTCAACACTTAATCGATATATGTTCTTATTTATTGATATGTGTTCTTATTTTTCTTCTTGCATGTTTTGAAGCCTTGCTTGTTTTTTTGGTGACAAAGGATTAATAATTTCTAATATTTTATCTAACTTTGTATTTATCTTCTCTATTGGAGCAAATTTCCCTAGTTTGAAATCCATTTTCGTAGGGGTTATCAGCACTGTAATTTTCTCTACAATTGAAAACCAACTTATATCAGTTTGTGCTTAGATAAATAGTTCTGATACTAATGGAACTATAAAAAATGAATATGTATAAAACTATATAACTTACTTCTCTTTATTCATATATCACTGAATTGAGGTTATATTTCTGACTGGTGCGTTAGAAATTTCAATATTGCATGATAAATCAATTATCACAACACATAAACAGACTTTGCATTGAAGACGGCCTATATACTGCAAATGACTAAACATTATTATAATAATTTATAAATTAAAATATGTTTCAGTACAATTAGACTCACCTTATTTGCCGGTTTCATATTAAATACTTTTGCAGCTGACTGTTTAACTAATTTCTACAACTGATTTCGCACTAAATATAAAAGCAATTAATAAATAACGTTTCAATAATTGAAATATCTTGCATTTCAAACATACACGATAAAATACTCAATTCTGCGTCCACGATGCACTAACTGAGTTAACCTATATTTAATTTGACGTTTCGCTCATAAAACACTTCACGGCTATTTCAAAGGCTAATCTATGTGACAATGCAACGTACCGCGCCACGTACCGACAGAAACGCGTCGACGGTGGTTAAAGATCACAACTATACGTAACAGCATCGTTTTTTTACTTAACATCAGTTTCGAAACGAAAGTTACAAAATGAGTTACGTAGATTTAACTTCTGTGGTTTACTGGGTATCATTTTTATTTTGAACATATTATCATATTTCTGTACATTATTATATTTTTTTTACAATTAATTCATTATTTAAGAAAAATCTATTTTCTTTTCCTAAACATATTGTTTGCTAAAATCTCATCAAGATCATGTTTCTTGACAGATGTCCTGAAGATGGAACGTACCTAGTTCCGAAACGTCGACAATAAACAAATAATTAAATAAAGAAATTGTTTTTTTAAAAACTTTTCTTGTTTTTTATTTTGTATTATTTTTTGATTCTTGTTCGAAACTCTACAAAATATATACAGTATATATATACTGTATATACATATTTATATTGACATGATTTACATATCGCATATGAATAATACATTTTTCACACTCATTTCATAACCAAATACTGACACAAATGTTAATGCTAAAATATTATTAATTTAAAATAGTCGAAATATGATTTAAATATTTGAATGAGTTATTAGAATAGCTTGAACTTACCCGTGGCTTTGTAATAAGAGCATAATCTTGCAACCATATGAGGATCAGGTGTTGTTTCGTCTCGTTTCTTTGTCAGTTTGAGGAAAATTAATCAGTAAAGTTATCGGTTTTTACTTAAAATTATAGATTTAAAATAAATATATTTCAAAAATAGCATTTGGCGTCATTTAATATTAATCTCATTAATGGTCAACCGCTGGGTTGCTTTCTAATATCATTACGATAAAGAATTACATCACATCTCATAAACAACCAATTATATATTATAAAATAAATAACTCATTTTTAACTACGTTACAGTTTTCCTACAATATATCTTTTGAAGATATATTAATTGAGTAATTGAGATTCTTATACCACATGCTTAATAAAACAAATAATTATATTATTTAGTATGAAGTATTGTGTCATTTAGTAAATATTAAATTAAATGTAGGAACCTAAAAGGTTCATGGCTCATTGTCTATACTTTGGAAAATTCAAAACCTAGAATAAATTAATTAAAAATTGAAATCACAATTACACGAATTATATACGAATGAACAATTTAGTTTGCTTTATTGCTAGTATGCCATATTATGGCATTGAGTTCGAAAAAAATATTTAATTCTTGTTATTGATATTGTATGGTATTTATTTATAACAATCTTTTTTTTTAATAAAAATAGAAAAGAGTTAGTACGTCCATAAAAAAGATATGTATATTATCAAAAAAGTTGATGAATAGTGTTTAAAGACAGTTAGCACGAACTACCAATTAATTAAGCGAATGCTTTGTTGAACCGGTTTTCTCTAAAAAATTCACTAATTCATATACACAATCTTATTGCCCTCAGAACAAGTTGTCTAGACTCCTGATTTAAAAGTCAAGGTTTTTTATAAACTATAAAATGGTTTGCCTACAGCTAAAAAAAAGATCAAACTATTAATTTTGTGAATTATATTTTAAAACTGGTGGAAAGAATATACATGACAAATGATATAATTAAATATATAAAGAACACGGGGCTAATAATTTTATTAACTTCCCGTAGGGCAAGTTATAGTAATCGCAAAAAAATCGAAAATGAAAATTTTTATATATCTTTACGTTTCAAAGGTTTCTGAACATTTTGGCATACCTAAGAAAAAATGGATGTATGTGTGTGTGTGTGTGTGTGTGTGTATGTATGTATGTATGTATGTATGTATGTATGTATGTATGTATGTGCGTGTGTGTATGTATGTGCGGATACAAATTTTCGTCGACGATTTCGGGAACACGGATCAACCGATTTGAATAATTCAAAAAACATTCGATTCGTATTGATAAGGAGACGTGCTGATTAGTTTTTGGCGAAGGCAGGTCTAGCCGTTCCGAAGATACGGGGCAAAAAGTGCCGAAAACGGTAACTCAGTTTTTAAGAGAACGGAGCGTCCGATTTGAATAATTCAAAAAACATTTCACTTGTATTGACAAGGTGAAGAATCGATTTCATGAAGGTAGGTCTAGCGGTTTCGGAGATATGGAGGAAAAAGTAAAAAAATGAGCCATTTGGTGGTCAAAAATGATCATTAGACATATGCACATCAAATTATCAGATATTTTATAGAGATTTTAACAATAAGTATACATTTTGTTAACATTTCTATGGGTTCCGTACCAATGCTTATGCGTTAGACAGCGACGCGGCGCTTACGCGCTTTATATTTTGTCCCTATGCAGTTAAAGCAGTACGATTGCTTTCAAAAAAATTTCAGATCTTCTACAATATGTCAAAATACAGAAAAAAAAAATTTTTTTCAAAAAAAAAAATGTTTTTTTAAAAAAAAATTTTTTTTTTCAAAGAAAAGTTATTTTTTGTCCAATTTATAGTTTCTCAAAAATCTTATTCTTTCAAAGTAATTTTTTTTCAAAAATGTTAATTGTTTTTAAAAAAATAATAATTTTTGGTACGGGAAGTTCCAGCAATTTGCCTTAAGGCACGATGCCTTAATTGCCTTAAGACAGAATTCCACTTACAGCTAGTTTTCTTTCCTCATTAATTTCGATTTTGTTTTGCATTTCAATCGATATAATAAACATGGTGATACATTTCTTCTTAATTAACATATTCAGCTAATAGAAATGTTCAGATAAACTGTTACTTTTTGTTTAATTAGAAATTAATCGAATTGTCATATTATTTAGCTTTACAATATGTACTTTATTTCTTATGTTGTAAAAGTAAACTAACGAACTATATAATATTAAAACGTATTATAATGTAGAAATAAGAAATTTCTACATTATATGAAACAAAATTTTAACACATTCACTGTTGCGCACGCATATGTTGCGTGAGACCATTGACAATAACCAGGCGAAGGACGTAAAAGGTGCGTTCGCCTTCCTTGCACTTTAGAGTACTATTTTTAATATAATAGAGTGTTTAAACTGAAATTTTGCACTGCAATTACTTCAAACAGAAATGGTTCAATTTATCTTATTTTGGTCCATTTTTTTAAATTTCTAGGTAACATGTCCAGAAATGGTTTTATTTCGCATAGGTGGAAGTATGGGCATTACCAGGTTATCATGTTTTAGCTTGATAAATTAGCAAAATATTTAAAACCTCTAAATATTATACAATTTTAGTAATTCATATTTAAAATTTGATTCATAAAATCTCAGCAGTTTTTCAACAAATTAATTTTAATATAAACATCAATTTGCGTAGAACAGTTCAGAGTCATAGTATTTAACACGCAAGAAATTTCATAGATTTCGTCAAGCATGACGCCCAAAGTTTTTTGGCTAGTTTATTCGGAATAAAGACACGATATATAAATAAAATATTTAAGTTTGTTTTGACACTAAGAGTAAATAGATATGAATATGAACATTTCAAAATAGAAGAAACAAGGAAATACCGAAATATTTAAACGTAGGCCATTTGCAGAATTGCTGTGGGATACCCGAAGAAAACTGACCTTCTGAATATGTGTTATATTGACTAGGATTGAACGAAACGAATTGACACAAATCTTGTATTATGATCAGATTTTTGTTTTTTTTGTAATTCTTATTAAAATTGAAGATCATGTTGTAGATTATATATCAATAAGAACTACGTTATTCCATAGTCTGTCATTATGATTTATTATTTCGAATGATAATTTTAATTCGAGTAGATAAATTTGTGTAAAATAAACGAAGAGAAATACGTCTTTCGAGTTTTCAATTGGAAATTTTTGACAAATTTTTTGTGCAAATAAAAATTTTAACTTTGCAACAAAAATGTCGAACAATATATATATATATATATATATATATATATATATATATATAATGCAAAATTTCATAATACTATTATGTTATTATTAATAAGATAGACTATCGTTCTTGTCACTATCTATTTCACATTAATTGTCAATGTTATAACAAAAGCTGGTATTAGTTACAAATATTAATATTAAATTATCAAATTGTTATCGAATATTAATTATTATAGCATTGCTTTAAACATTAACATCACATTAATTAATTAATAATTTTTTCTATAATGAAAACTAAAACGTTCCATTTCTTCAGTTTAGCAAGGAAAGACAATTTGAATATGCTTTAATTTAAATTAATTAGATATAAATAGTTTGAATAATTTATTATGTTTGATAAGCATGTACAAACTGATTAATTTAAAAAATACGTTATTCATTTTTGTAAAAAAGAATTATTTATTTACATTTAAAATGCCAATGACGCACAGGCATATATTGAAATAAACGAGTTTTTTTGTGTTTAACTTAATTTTTTATTATTATTATATGCAACGGCCCTTGATCTTCATTCGTTCACTCATTGTTAGGGTTATTGAACAAAAAGTCCAAACCGGATTTTAAGTGGCCGGAATTCGGCAAAATTTGTCACTAACTGGTATTTCATTTCTGCGAAATGGATTCGGGATCAGAGCTGAATCTATTATTGACAAGGTACACAATTTCAAGTGCTTTTGCTAAAAAATACAAATGAATTTGTTTTTTATTTGGAAATTCCTTTAATATATTATATACATAAACGATAATTAAAATTTCGAGACTTTAATAAATTTGACGAAATTCTATAACGTCAGAGCAAGTAAGCGCTAAAGACACATTTATAAAGCGAAATTTATTCTAGCTTGTTTTAAAATTTAATTACGAATTACCTATTGAACTGATTGAAAATTTCGTATAAATTGAGAATTCCTAAAATTTAAAAATCAAAAAAAATAATTTTTTTTGAGAATGCTAAAAATTAAATTTTCGACTGGTTTGCTCGACTGATTTGCTCGACTGATTTTAACACAATATAAGCTAGCGTGAGGTACAACTGATCTTTATAAATAAATTTTGTCATTTAAAAGTAATAAGTTGGGAAAATATAAAATTCAATATTTAACTTTCAACTACAAACATTTGGATTATGTAAAATATATTTGGCAAGCGCAGGAAAAGTGCAATATTTTCAAGTATTATTAACATAGAAAGGGCTCGTCCAGTTATCACAAATATAGGTGTGGAAACATTGGAACACTGGAAAAACTTAAGCTAGTGCACGCTCTGCCGGTATAAGAATATTATTTCATTTTATATGATGAGATAGGGAGTTGAAAATTGGTATATTGTATTTTCTGGAAAAGACCTACAAAATGGCATCAAAATCATTTGAATACCAGGGTGGGGCCAATTCTGTATGGAAACACGCCCGTACTCTTTGTTACGGAAGTTAATAAATAAGCTTAGAACTTTCGATTTTAGTATAACTTTTATCATGCATGTTTTTTCATATATTTTCAGTTTCGTTATTCGAGTACACTTGAACGATTCATATCAATTCTCGGTGTGATATCAGGCCTTTTGGCGAGTTGCTCTCTACCTCTGAATGTTATTATTTATGGAGAGTTCACAGCTTTGTTAGTGGAGCGCACCACGCACGCGAACTCAACTCCGACGATGATATTAGAACTGTTTGGGGGAGGAAAAATTATGTGAGTATAAATGATCAAGTTAAACTGGTATTATATTATTCTGCCAATACTTTAAGATTTTTAACACTAAACCTATTAGACAATACTTGCAAGTATTGGCTAACTGGCTATACATGTAAAGCTATTCCATCAACGCGCGGCCAAATTGAACGGACAGTTTGGTCACTGTTTTTTTTTTGTATAGTAATGAGTAAATAAAATATTATATGCATATTCTAAGAACTTGTCCTATAGCTTGTTACAATAGAGAATTATAATATTTAAAAATATATTGTTTTATAAAAAGTTTGCAAAGGGTCAATTTAAAAGGTCTTTGTTAAATTTAGTATTAAATCATTATTTCCAAAGTAAATTCTCTTCATATAATCAAACAACCACTTTAACACTACATAGCTCTGATTATATGCAAATTAAGTAAACAAAAATGTGTTAATGATTTTTGCTGTAAACGCATTCCTGCTGAAGGTGTAAACAGTATAAGTAATGATGCCATTACTATATTCTAAATACCAAAAATTTCGTTTTTGTTGGGTAATTATTCATAGCTTGTTGTTTGTTTCTCAAAGCAATATGCGGCCAAGTATTTATAATTTAAACAAAATAATGTATTATTAAATTTACTATGTTTTGGCAAATTTGAATAATCATTATTTTTTTGTTAGAGAAAATGCAACTGATGAAGACTACATGGATGCCTTGTATGACGACTCTGTGGCGTTTGGAGTTGGATGTACAGTGATAACACTATTTCAATTTATTACCTGTCTCATCAGTGTGGATTTACTTAATTTTTCAGCTTTAAGACTGGTAAGTAACTTAGCTGATTAAATAATAATATCACACAATCCAATCCATGATTATAAGATGTAAAATTTAAGATGATTAAATTAATAATATCAAAGTATAATAATAAGCACAGCGTTATTGATACATTTGTTATTTTTTAGGATATTTTTTTCAATTTGAGCGAAGTGCAGTGGGTGCTAAGACTTAATTCTGTGACTCGATAATAGAAAATTTTATAATACTTAACTTAGTAATAATAATAATTAATCTTTAATATTATCGTTTGCAAATTAAAGCTACAATAATTAGGTAACATATACTACGAAAAATTGCAACGTTTTGGATATCACCATGAAATGGTGCAAAGCATCGTTTGGATACCGTCAAGTAATTGGCCATTCATTGAAAATGCACTAAAATTTAAATAATAATTTATTTGTTCGAAGTTTGTTATTGAAGTCTTTGTCTTGTATTTAGATTTGAATTAATAAAGTGAATAAATAATATTAATTATTCAATAATAATTTCTTTTAAATTTAGAATTTATAATTATTTAATCATTATAGCAATTAATTGTTATACTTTGCAGATTTCAAGAATTAGAAAATTATTACTACAAGCAGTTTTAAGACAGGACATGGCTTGGTTCGATACAAACACAAATAATAATTTTGCGGTCCGCATTACAGAGTAAGTACCACTTTATTTAATTATTATTAATGTCGTAAAAACCCACAAAAATAGCTTTATCATAAGTGCCTCTCGATTTAACATAATTATAATCACAGATATATAATGCTATTATGACTACACTAGTATTAGGTTGTCAAATATCTCCCTTCCGCTTTTTTGCTCTTGGTTTATAATACAAAAAGGCGGAAGGGAGATATTTGACAACCTTATATATTGTTTGTTTTCCAAAACACACACACCAAATATATATATATATATATATATATGTATATATATAATATTTGGCTTTTTGTGATGATGAGGCATGGTTTTTGTCGCATATATTGTAGGCTCTCGCTAATCCGACACTATTAAAAACCGGAGGGTGCCGGATTACTGAATTATAGTGAAAAAGTCATAATTTTTATCGTATGATATATATCGTATGATAATAGTAAATGACGTTAAAATTTAAAAAAAAATTACAAAAAGTTTGGTCGCAAGGGTGTCGGATTACTGGAGGTGTCAGTCTATCGGAGTATCGGATTAGTATGCTATATCTTTTGTTATTGAACTGAAATTTAACAAAAATAGTTTTCATTTTTTCATAAATTTTATAAATATTAATAGGAATCATTGAAACTTAAGCTCATTCAATGCATTATTGAATTTTATAAAATAGTTATTCACTTTTTTTAAATCTGTGCTGCTCTTTTTTGAGGAAACATTTTGAGTTCAACAGCGAAACTAGCATTCACAATTATTTTACCATCTTAGATTAATTGAATTGTCGAGAAAAGATTTAAAGAAAGAATTAATTAATCCGATATACGGGTAAAAAACGGGTAAAGTAAATTAATCAATTTTATTATTTCTGTTTCTATATATTAATTTTGGTATATATTTCAGAGATTTAGACAAATTGAGAGATGGTGTAGGTGAAAAAATAGGAATCTTCACTTACCTCGTGATGTCCTTCGTGTTTTCAGTTGTTGTGTCGTTTGCTTATGGCTGGAAACTCACTCTGGTAGTTCTTAGTTTCGCACCAATCATTATTGTTACAACTGTTCTAGTAGCAAAGGTTAGTAATTCGAATAGCAATAATTTCTAATAGATATTAAAGAAAATTGGTTTTTGATAACCATCATTCACGAATATTATAACTCATGGTAACCCTTTCGCTACAAGAGTGCTTTTCGAAGGGGTGTCGATGCTGAATGGGCACAGCGATATATTTTAAGATTTTTTTTTATCATCATCAATAGAAATGTGTTAAAAAATTCAAAATTTGCCTTCTAATAAACTATAAATTATAGTACATATTACCAATAGTTTAACTCATAGTGATTAATCTTGAAACAAAGTCCGACTTACAATATGTCGTCCATGGACGACATCTATAACGAAAGGGTTAAATTTATTTATAACTTTGCAATGTATTATGAGAATAATCTTTTAATGTGGTAATGTTGAATAACTTGAACAATTTTCAATAATTTTTGATAAACTTTTTTTATTGTCAAATTGTTAAGAAAAATTGTGAGGTTTTAAATTTTATAATGAAAAAAAGTTTATCAAAATTCAGTGAAAATTGTTCAAGTTATTCAACATTTCCAATTTCCATTGACCACATATGGCGCATTCTGTATACTCGCGGATTTACATTATATCTTTTTTACAGACTAATTTTTTATATGCTACTGTTCTGTTTTTACAATGAATCTCAAATAGTAAATGCGTAGTCATGTTCTAAATTTTTAATAGAAGAAAAACACGCTATGTTTATTTTTCATACAGACTAAAGAATAACGTTGATATATCATCTGTCATCTGTCCATTTTTTTATTGAACAAAGGATTCGCCCAATCACTTGGGCATTGTGATTAATACTTTGATTGAATGAATAATAACATAAATATTTATTTAAGTTTTTGCTTTAATAAATTGTTAATTAATACAATAATTCCGTAGATTCAGAGCAACCTGACATCTAAAGAGCTTCAAGCATATTCATTAGCTGGAAACGTAGCTGAAGAAGTTTTAAGTTCAATTCGTACTGTGATAGCTTTTGGCGGAGAAAGCAAAGAAATAGAAAGGTAAAAAATATTAAGATCATTATTATTTTCTTATATTTCATGCTTTTTATTGGTTTATTATTACTATTTCTTAAGAAAACAAGAAAATATTAAATTTATAATAATATTAAACTAGTTGGTATTGGTATTTTGCCTTGGGGCAAGTTACATGAACTTCCCGATATGTGTAAATAATCGACTTAATCAATAAAAATATAAATTAATTTATGCGTGATTAAATGTATTCCGAGCGGATTTATTACACATAATTGACAACGAACGAACACGTTAACTCGGAGTATTTTCTAAAAGCAAATTTTCAAAAATCAACAATTTTTATAATTGAACAAATTTCCGTAGGACTTTAATGGTTTTAGTATGTTCATTAGGACCAAGTACTCTATCGTTATACCAAGTAAATCATCTAACTTTAATTTTAACAAACGTCAAAAAAACTACTTTATTTTCTCAAACTTTGATTAATTTTTAAAATTAAACTACTTTTCAGTAAGTTCTATAAGACCGTGATATATATCGCCAAAAAAAATTCCATAAAAATCGACTTAAATTTTTTTTCAACAGTTAATTACAAGAAAACGGCTCGGTAGATTTTCACCTAAAACTAATCAATATCATTCTCAACTAATAACTTTCGAACAGTTTTTGATTTTTTAAAATCGATTCGGCAGTATGAGCTTAAATGTGGACGAAAAGTTTAACACATTTTTCTAAATTCGTCGCGGAAAACTGAGAAACTATAATCCCCATCGACATATATCAAATGGCTTTTAAATTTCTGAAATCGGTTCAGGCGTTTTTGAGCAAACGTCGATGAATAGTGTAATTTTTACAAATGCCAAAAAAACGATACTAATTTTTGCGAACTTTGAATAATTTTCAAAATTAAACGGCTTGTCGTGTGGCCGTAATATTTTAGTAGTATATGGTATCTACAGTCATTTTCAACGTCAAATTTTTTTAACACTTTATTACAAGAAAACGGCCCGGCCGATCTTTACCAAAAACTAATCAGCACGATTCCCAACCATCTTTCGAAAAGTTTTTGAATTTTTAAAATCGATTCAAAATTACGGAGAAAAACGTGGACGAATTTTTTTCACATTTTTGCGATTTACAAAGTAACGGCTTGGCTGATCGTCGCTCATCGAGATACATGGAATGGCTTTTACATTTTTGAAATTGGTCTAGCCGTTTTTGAGAAAACGTTCGTTTCAGAATGGCTTGAAACGTCGGAAAAACATAAAACTAGCGAATCGGATTTTTTGATGAAAACATAAACTTCTTCGGGAAGTTAATTAACTTTAATTATATTAATAGATGTGAACTTAATTGTTGGCAAATGAGAATAAACATGAAAATAGAAGAATAAAGATTTCGTATCAAACAAATAGTTTCACTTACATTTCCAATCCTAAATTATATAAAATGATAATATTTTTTTTTCGTGAATGCAATTGCAAACCAACTGTATATTATTACGGAAATGAAAATGAAACTGTTAGTTTAAGCCCAGATTGGTCTTATCAAATATATATAATTATATAACGGTTAATAGGACAAAAAAATACCAATGGATGTGAAGGTTATGCTTTGTACTGTTGTTTAAACGCTTTAAAAATGAGACCAGGAAGTCAAATGTTTATCTTTTGCTTCATTAAAATACATTTTAGAGATTACATAACAAGTTTATACATCATTATTAAAAAATAGAGCATTTTTACAATATTGTTTAATAAATTTATTGTGTGTTTTCAAAAAATAATTCCATATATAGATACGCCAGTAAATTGGGGCCGGCCAATAAATTATGTTCAAGAAAAGGTTTGTTCAGCGGTTTGGGCGGTGGAGTTATGTGGTTCATAAATTATGCAAGTTATGCACTGGGATTTTGGTATGGTGTCACCTTGATTTTGGAAGAAGATGACTACAGTCCAGTTGTGCTAATTATAGTAAGTCTCTATAAAAATATAATTAATAATTATAAATAATATAAATTAGAAAAGTGTTTAAATATTTAGTAGCATAAATCAATTAAATTTAAACAAAAATTAATATATTTAAAAAAAACTAATCATTGAAGAGTGCAGTTGTTATTGCGCATCATTCAAAATATATTGCATGATCACCATATATGATTTATATAGAAAAGTTTTGTATTTTATAGTAATTATATGATTTAAAAATTATGTGACTGACCTATTTATTATTTATCTTAAATATAAAACTTTGTGTAAGATTTAATTAATTGAATCCTAATACTGGCTAACCATCGTTGCCCATCTTTGTAATTTTAAATAAGACTTTCAATAATATAATTTTTATGCTATAACGCTAACCCATTATTTTAAAGCAATTTTTGTTTCAAAAATGTATCTCACAATGAAATATGATGATTTGATAATTATGATACTAAGAATATGATCTTCATTATATTAATTCTTAGGTGTTCTTTGGTGTGATAGCAGGCGCCCAAAACATGGGTCTAACATCTCCTTATATCGAGTCATTTGCAGCAGCACGTGGTTCCGCAAAGTCCGTTTTTCGAATACTAGAAAGAGTTCCACAAATTGATTCTCTTCATGGTGGAGGTTACATCCCCAAAGCGGTTGTTGGAGATGTCGAATTTCGTGATGTTAGATTTAGATACCCCTCAAGACCAGGCGTCGAGGTAATATATATATATTGTTATTATGAAGCCATTGAAAATTTTATCAAACTACATTAATAACTAACTGTTAAATTATTTATAATGAATCAGCAATATTTTCTATTGCCGTTTGGAATATTTTTATAGCGATACAAGTTCAAATAAATGAAAAAAATCGCAATTGTGTGGGACTGAATAAAATAACTGATGATTTTTTTGAATAATGTCGAATGATCTTTGAGCTAGTCATGAAATATTTTCGTATTATTTATAAAAAATATATTTTATAAATTATAAATATTATTAATTAATTTATTTATTTGATTAAAAATTATGTTATGCAATTATATTATTAGTTTTTAACTCTCTTTCGCTCCGCCCAGTACCATCTCATAAATATATTTTCATCATAAATGATCATCAAATTAATATTATATTTGTTAAATATTTCAGGTTTTGAAAGGAATAAACCTGCAAATTAAATCTGGAGAAACTGTTGCATTGGTTGGCGCATCTGGTTGTGGAAAGTCTTCTCTACTCCAATTACTCCAAAGATTGTATGATCCCATTGCAGTTGGGAGTGTTCTTCTTGATGGCAATAACATTAGACAACTTAACATATCTTGGTTAAGATCCCAGGTACATATCTTATTAAATAAACAAAACAAAAAGTGGTACAAAATGATACACTTGCGCCTATTTTTTAACATCTCGGCCAAAGAATAGATAGGTTGAGAATGGGTATAGGATTTATTAGAAAGACGTTTCTATAATAATGCTCTTATTCTTTTTCCTATATCTGTTAATTTAAATCTCAATAAATTAATTCATCTTCATTTTTTACTTCAGATAGCTGTTGTTGGACAGGAACCAGTTTTATTTGCAGCTACAATTAAAGAAAACATAAAATATGGTTGCGAAACAGCATCTGATGAAAAGATCCAAGAAGCAGCTAAACAAGCTTGTGCTCATGACTTTATCATGAGACTCCCAGAGGTAAGGTCATTTAATAAATATTTCAAATTTTATTAATTAAGAAATACAAATAATTACTTAATTATCAATAAAGGCGAATTTAAATTTTTTGTCGCTACTTGGAAAAAAGCTAATATTATCGCGGAATAATTTGAATGGAGGAAGTGCCTAATTAAATTTTACTGATTTCCAGGGTTATAATACTGTAGTAGGTGAACGGGGCTCCCAACTCTCAGGAGGTCAAAAACAAAGGATTGCAATAGCGCGAGCTTTAGTCAGTGATCCAAAAATTCTTTTATTGGACGAAGCAACTTCAGCACTGGATGCAAAAGCGGAAGCCACTGTTCAAAGAGCTTTAGACGCAGCAAGCAAAGGACGAACTACTCTTGTTGTTTCTCACAGGTGAATAAATATTAGAAGTACACTATAATAATTTTAGAATCATACAATCATACATGATTTATTGTTATTGATTAAAATATGCTTTTTGGTTCATAAAGATACGTTCATAAGTGTAAATATGAAATTGCGGTCTCGTGTTATAAATATAATGATTTTGAGATTACACATCGTTTTCAATTTTTTTTTTCATATTTATTAAATGCTTTAATTGATTTTTTTGCTGATAAAAGCAATTCTGATTGTTTGTTTTCACTCAAGGCTTTTAAAAATCGTACCATACTGTTTCAGCTTGATCACTATATTCTTTTTAATGAATTTGAAAGAACTTGTAGGGTAAGTTATGGTATTGGGCCGAAAATGTAAATTTTTGCATATCTTCACGTTTGTTGAAGGTTTCTGAACAATTGGCATACCTCAGAATAAATGGATGTGTGTGTGTTTTTGTGTGTCCGCATTTTTTGTTCACGTTTTCGGGCGCACGGATCAACCGATTTGAATGGTTCAAAAAACATCGATTCCTATTGATAGGGAAATGTGCTGATTAGTTTTTGGCAAAGGCAGATCCAGCCGTTACGGAGATATGGAGCAAGAGCGCAGAAAATACAAATCGAATTTTTGAGAGAACAGAGGTATGCCCAAATTGTTCAGAAACCTTCAAAACGTGAAGATATGCAAAAATTTTCACTTTCGATTTTCGGCTTATTACCATAACACTACCCTACGGGAAGTTAAAAATGTAATAAAATATATGAGATATGTTAAAGTTGATTTATGATTTATTTTTAAGGTTGTCTACAATTACAAACGCAGATCGAATTGTCGTTTTAGACAAGGGACAAATTGTAGAAAGCGGAACACACCAAGAACTTCTAGATTTAAAGAAAATGTATTATAACTCGTATCGAGTGATAATGCAGGAAAAGACAAAAATAGTAAGTAGAAAGTATATAATAAAATTTATGTACAAAGAATTTTTTTAGCATTTGTTGTATTGGCAATTATTTTTTCTTGTAGCTCTGGCAGCAACACAAATGATTTGTCCAATAAGTCATCATCAGTTGACATGCTTGATGAGTCTTTTCAAGAAATTCCATTGAGAGCTGAAGAATTAGATGAAGACATTTGCGACGAACGAGCAGATGATATTAGCAAAGTAAATATGATGCGATTAATGAAACTCAATTCTCCAGAGTGGCCATATATAACAGCTGGATGCTTGGCAGCCATAATTACTGGTGGATCGCTGCCGATTTTTGCAATATTGTTTGGAGAAATATATGGGGTATTTATTAAGATTTTGTATAGTACATACTTAATTTGCATGCTTAGATTTAAAAATCGAAAACATGTTGAACCTTAACTATAAGATGCAGAATGAAGCATTAAAATCTTAAATGTGTTTACTGATGTTGAACTTCGGCTAAACACAATATTGTTTGGCAAAGAATATAAATTCATTATTGAATTTTATAATTAATATAAACTTTCTTAATAATTTTAATTATATTTATAAAATTTATTAATCTAGCAATCTTTTTACCTTTTATCTTTTTAAAATGAATGTTTTATTGTTTTTAGGTACTGGCCTTAGAAGATCCTGAACAGGTCCTCTCAGAAACCATCAAATACTCATTTTCTTTGTAGTTTTAGGAACAATTACTGGTTTAGGTACATTTAGACAGGCGTACATGTTTAACATCGCCGGAATAAGACTGACTACTAGAATAAGGTAATATTTTACATTTACATAGCAAATGCTAAAAAAATTTTCATGAATCATTTATGTTTCAGATCAATGGCATTTCAGCCATGTTAAGACAAGAAATGGGATGGTTGATGACCAAAAAAATAGTGTGGGTGCACTATGTGCAAGATTGGCAGGCGATGCATCCAGTGTCCAAGGGGTATGTAAATTATTGAAAGAATATTTTAATAGACGGAATTTAAATGTATTGTATGTATTTATGTCAAAGTTATTGTAGTTTTTAATCTTAATCTGTTGAATACAAATCATGGCTTTTAATATGGCTCATCAAATTGGTATTATTTTCTGATATAATGCAAATGTCAATATAAAGACCATTACTATATATTTATCGACATGTTTTTTTATAAATATGTGTATAAGATATATACATTCTTTGCCATTAAGAAAGTTGTGAAACCAATATGTCGAGCTTATTAGACCCATCTCAAACATCTATATTATAAATTTGTAATTAGGCAACGGGAACAAGAATTGGCTCTCTACTTCAAGCGGTTAGCACATTAGTTACTGGTTGTCTTATATCTATGTACTTCACCTGGAAAATGGCATTGGTGTCCGTGGTATCTGTGCCGTTGGTCCTCGGCGGAGTATTTTTGGAGTCACGAATATTGGTGGCAGCAGCCTACTTGAGAAAAAAGCTTTGGAAGGCGCTACTAAGATAGCTGTAGAAGCGATATCGAATGTCCGGACAGTCGCTAGTTTATGTAAGTCGGTAAAAGAATTAGAAATTTAATTAAATATTTTAGAAATAGGAAGTTATAAACCTTTTGATTTATATTTAAAAAAAAATACATCGATATAAGTTATGATGACTTGTGATACCAAAAATGCAACTCCGTTTCCAAAATGATAAATTTTCAATGAACTTTAAATTTTACAATATGATGAAGATGATGTTCAGATAAAACTGTGCCTGAGAAATTATATCTTAAACCTTTAATTACGACGACCGTAGAAGAGATTAGTAGAAGAGAAAATTTTCGTACAACAAATATTTTTTTGATTTCTATGTGAAACGCAAGAAAACGTAAACCTAGCGAATCGAATTTTCTTTTTCCTTGTTTTGGAAGCTATAGCTCCGGAGTTATATAATCTCCAGAATTGGATATTCTTTATTATCTATTTTTTATTCTTAATTTATTTTAATTAGGTCAGGAAAAGGGCGTTTTAGAAAGGTACTCAATCGAAATGGACAAAGCAGCTGAACAAAGTAAACGAAGAAATAGATTGCGTGGTTTAGTTTTTGCTTTTGGGCAGGCTGCGCCCTTTTTGGCATATTCTTTATCATTATATTATGGGCGTAGCTTAGTGGCTTACGAAGGCTTGGAATATAAAAGTGTTATCAAGTAAGTATTGCAGCGAACAAACATTGAAAGAGAATGCTATTCAACAACCCAAAATTTAGGAGTGTTTAAATATAAAAAATAATACATTTTATAATTTCCAAAGGGTATCTGAAGCTCTAATATTTGCGCTTGGATGCTGGGACAATCATTAGCTTTTGCACCTAATATAAATGCTGCAAAAACGTCAGCGAAAAGAATATTTGCTCTATTTGATCGATCCACTAGAATTCAAAGCCCGTCTGGAATTCCTGATACTCAGAAGGTAAAATAATTATACAGATTTGGAAATATAAATGAAAAAATCAAAGTTTAGGAAAGGTAACCGATGTAACCGATTTGTTTGCTATAAATCTAAAAAAACTTTTCGACTTTGATTCCTTAGGTAGTTGATGGACGAGTTGAGTTCTCAGATATCAAATTCCACTATCCCACCAGGCCTGACATTAGTATACTCAAAGGTCTCAACTTGCTCATTCAACCAGGAAAGACAGTTGCTTTGGTTGGTTATTCAGGTTGTGGAAAATCTACCTGCATACAATTATTGCAGCGTCTATATGATCCTATTCAAGGAAATGTGGTACGTAGTAATGAACACAAGTAAATTGAAAATAACAAGATTTACCTTAAGGTACCTTAAGTGATCAATTGCTTTTCTTCTCTGGTTAGAAAAATGAATAATTAGATGCTAAATACTAAGCACGTCGTATGTTTTTTAAAATCTATTTTTATCCTTTTTGATCTTTATTTCTCAGACATTGGATCGAGACAACATAAATACAAATTTATCTCTAAGAGATTTGCGTTCGCAACTAGGAATTGTTTCTCAGGAGCCTGTACTATTCGATAGAACAATAGCAGAAAATATTGCTTATGGAGATAATTCTAGAGTAGTTCCAATGGATGAAATAATAGACGCAGCAAAGAAGGCCAACGTTCATGGTTTCGTTTCCAATATGCCTTTGGTAAATAAAAATAACAATATTGATCAATATTAATGAATATAATTTCGTAAAAATATATGCTACAGTTATAGCAGCAATATTAATGAAGTATTTAAAACGCTTTGAACTTTTTACTGAACCGAGTAATAGTTAAAATTTATTATAAGTCATGGATAAGGAAAAAGTATACTTAAAAAGTTGTATAATTATTCCTAAATTTTCAGGGCTATGAAACAAACTGGGAACTAAAGGTGCACAGTTATCTGGTGGCCAAAAGCAAAGAATTGCGATAGCTCGCGCTCTGGTTAGAAATCCTAGAATTTTACTTCTTGACGAAGCTACATCTGCTCTGGATGCTAATAGTGAAAAGGTGAGATTTTTAATTGCCAGTTTTATTCATTTTTAATAATTATAGAAACAGTCGTTTTTATAGACAAACATAGATAACACGTCCGGAAGGTATGAAATAAAATGAATTATAAGAAATGAATTTATTCTTTAGTCTATAACCATACCTAAGCGATAAGGAAACTTTAAGGAATAAAATGAAAAATATTTATAAAATGTATGCAGTCTGTTCAATGCTAAGCTTTTATTTGTAAAATACTCATAGATAAATCGAATTTCGATTTAAATGATTTGTGTATATATGATTTTTTTTTTTATTTTTATGCCAGATCATTCAAGCAGCACTAGACGAAGCACGATGTGGTAGAACTTGCATTGTAATAGCTCACAGACTTGATACCATTCGTACTGCTGATGTTATTTGCGTCCTGGACAAAGGAAAAGTTGTGGAAACCGGTACACATGAAGAACTTTTGGCGTTAGGAGGAGTATATACACAATTGCATGGTCAACAATCTAGTTTATCATGATCATGATCGATCAATGTATATAAAAAATTTTGGTTGAAACCAAACTTGTTCAAATTCAAAAGCGCGTTTAGCGACACCAAAGAAAAATTACTTGTATTTCGGAAGAATATTTTTTAATAACGAGTGAAAACTTTGATAAATTATTGTAAATATTTAAAATAATTCAAAAGAGCTTAAAGAATAACTCCAACTATAAACATTTGTGACTGCAAGATCTGGAAATTTAAAATTCTATTATAGTATTTATATCGCCTCAAAGAAAGGTTGATTATTAGATGATAAAATCATTATATTATTTCATCTTATATAATAGCAACATATTTAAGTAATTTTATCATTAATATACATATAAACATAAGACATTTGTATATGTATGTATATATTTATATATGCAACAAACCTCAAAACTTTTAACCAGACGGTGCAGAGAAACTTTCGGTAACTTGTTACGATAATTCGTTACACCAATGATTATATTAGTGTTAATAAAGGTGATACATAGGTTTTTGTTTGTTATGCTGTAGCAGCATTATATGTTTCATATATTTATCATACATAATTGCAAATATATTTTAAAATAGCCAGGCAAAAATGTTAGTTCAAACATAGATTAACTCCATGTGAATATTTTACTGTATGGATCATTTGAAGTTGTGTAAAATTCATGTTTAGTATTTATTTATTGTATATAATATTATTAGTGTATAATTTGTTTAATAAATTAGTTAAACTGTGAGCTTTAATAATATTTAAAAGAATGTAATTGGACAAAATATAAAGTAAATGAGTATTATAACAATAAAGTTTACTTTCAGTATATTATCTGCTGCAGTATGCTGTTACTTTGAAAACTACAAATAAATAATTATAATAATGTACAAATATGCCATTGTGCAAATTATGCATATGTACAGCAGACACTCAATATCCATAGAAAAATAAGCACGTATCAAATAATAATTAATTCCTACCTACAGACTGCATACATATATCACAAAAACTTTACATGCACAATAATAGATTATTAGTTGTAATTGAAAAAAGACTTAAAGACTTAAAAGAAAGTTGTAACATCTAGATTTATAACACCAAACAGATATAAATATGAAGAGAAACAAAACTTCCTTCGGAGTTAGCCGAAATGTTGGTATCCGCATATGATAAAAATATTAGAAATTTATCTAAAGACTGACTCATGGATATAAATATATTATATTCTAATATTGTCTAAGATTATATAAACAAAAATATTGTTTAAAATTGTTTAGGGGGCTGACTGCAACAACGATGAAAACAATCCAAACGAATCGCTGTTGGTGATGCTGTAAATATTTGACAGCTAAAGCAATAACTTCACACTACTTCTTATCAGTGTTGTTGAGAAACGTCAATTATTTATTTTAGTTTGCTTTCCTCTAACCTCAATCTCGCATGTAATTCTGAGTAAATAAAATATTTAAAATGCTGAACAGTAGTATCTCAAGTACATTAAAGAATAAGTTGGTTACTGACGATTTGGAAGATATACATGATGAGGAAAGGGTGAGACAACCTTGCCTATATATTTTTTGCAATTTCATATTCAATCCTTTTTTTTTCATTTTAGCAAAAGATTCGAGCGGAATTATCCAACATGAGTTTCTTAGAATTACAGAAGCTCAAGGAAGAAATGGGCTCTAAATTATACAACAAAGCAGTTTTTGGTACAACAAAGAAAATTAAAAAAACTAAGACAGACTTCAAAAGAGAAAATAAAAATCGACCACGTGAAATGTCAGCAAAGAAACAAGTTCCTTTGTTACGAGATTTGCCAAATGTTAAAAAAATTGAACACAGAGATCCTAGATTTGATGAACGAGCCGGAGAATTCAATGAGAAAGCATTCAAAAACAGTTACAGCTTTATTGAGGAAATTCGACAGAAAGAATTAGATCAGCTAAAAAAGGATTATAAGAATACTCATGACCCTGATGAAGCTGAAAAGATGAAATTTTTGATTACGAGAATGGAAAATCAAATCCGTGAAAAAAAGAAAATTGAAGAGAAGAAAGAAAAGGAATTAATGGAGAAAATGGAACGATTGGAACAAATCAAAGAAGGAAAAACTCCTGTTATAGGAAAAAATGTAAGTCTAATGTTTTATTGTCTTATTCCATTTATTTTTAGAAAATAATTTTAATGATGTATTTGTATTTTTACTATTAGTATTAATTAAAATGAATATTATAATTAAGTTCATATAAGTCAATTTAGATTTCCAGTCTATAGATCTAGATCAATCTAGATTATTTAGTACAAAGTAAGAAACTTTTTGGCACATTATTAAATAATCATTTTTCTATATTATAGCTGAAAAGAGGATATTGGACCTTGTTGATAAATATGAAAAGCTGAAGCAGTCAGGTGGACTGACTAAGAACATCATGAAACGAGAAAAGAAGAAAGCACAGAAGGACCGTAAAGCAGGAAAACATTAATTGAATTGGTTTTATAAATATTTATCTAAACAATGTTAAATTTGTTTACATTTTTGTACATATAATATAACTACTTATTTCTTATTCTGTTTATGATTAGCCAGTTCTCAGCATTTTTGCTTCACGTTTTTCTTGCAGTTCTTTCTTTTGGTTCTACAATAACTTTTCTTTCATTCATAAATTGTTCATATTCTTCAACTTTTAAATCTCGAACTACTTCTATTCCACAGGATCTGGCTATTCCAACTAACATCATGGTGCATATTTCTTGAAGTGATTTTAGAGCTAAAGGCGGATCCGTACTTTTAATAACTGCTATTTCATAAATATGTTTCAGAGTAACTTTTCCAGCGACTTCCTTTCCTAAAATTGATAACACAATTATTTTACATAATTTACATTAGCTGTTATCTCAAGAATAATTTAAATGGTCTAATGCCCTAAAAACAAACAACACAACGAATACTATGACCAGTTTTGATTATAACTTAAATTTAAAATATTTAATTTTTGTAATTTTCAATTGTATTAACAACTACCTGGATACATTGCGGCTCTTTGAAGACCAGCAGCTTGTTTCAGAAAAAATACAGCTGGTGGTTTATGAATAACTAAATCGTAGCTTCTATCAGATTTAACAGCAACACGACAAGGTAAAGGATTCCTTCTTTCATATCTTTTGTTCTTTCATTAAAATCTTTACAAAACGTAGCTATGTTGATACCGCGCTAAAACAATGGGTATTAAAGAGAATTAATTCAAAAAACATACTGCAACAAAAATAATGTTTCTTTTAGTTAAAAATAACGAAAATTAAGTACAAGATTATGCTAATGATGTATTGATCAAACTTCTATTGATGTAGTATATTTTTTTTTCGTCTTTATCTATGATTTTTTTACCAATCTATCAGTGATTATTAAAATAGCTTCAAGTAATCATTGCTGCGTTAAATAATTATCTCCTCAATGTACTTTATTATTTATAGATTGCACATGTGAGTAGTAAATACACCAGTAGAGAAAGAGAATATAATATCTTACTAATAACTAAATAGATTGATTCACCTGTCCAAGCATGGGGCCTAAAGGAGCCCTGCGGCGGCCATCCCTGCTGGAATGTCTGTACGTAATTTTGAGGTATGTTGAACCTTTTCAATAGTCTTTTTAGTGTAT